>NC_041381.1:131457327-131507041 GCF_002162155.2 Triticum dicoccoides | reverse complement strand
GCTCTCATATGCATGATTGTTTATTTAACTTAGAGCCCATATTACTTTGTCTTCTCTCTTGAGTTGAATGCTTGCAGATTCCAGCTTAGTCCAATGCACGTGCACTCTTATTATTATACACATCGTTCGGTTGTGCAAGTGAAAGGCAAAAATGACGATATATGATGAACTGATTGAGATAAGAAAAGCTGGTATGAACTTGACCTCTCTTGTTTTTGTAAATATGATGAGTTCATCGTTCCTGATTCAGCTTATTATGAAGTAAACATATTTGCAATGACACTTAGAGATTATAGTTGCTCGTGCCATGCTTGATTAGCTATGAGTTATAATGGTTTACCTTGCGTGCCAACATGCTATTAGAATGATTATGATGTTGTATGATGGGATGGTATCCTCCTTTGAATGAATTGAGTGACTCGACTTGGCACATGTTCACGCATGTAGTTGAAACAAAATCAACATAGCCTTCATGATATTTATGTTCATGGTGGATTATATCCTACTCATGCTTGTGCTCGGTGTGAATTAGTTTTACTGCATGTTTATGACTGTTGTTGCTCTCTCAGTTGGTCGCTTCCCAGTCTTTTGCTAGCCTTCACCTGTACTAAGCGGGAATACTGCTTGTGCATCCAAACTCCTTAAACCCCAAAGTTGTTCCATATGAGTCCACTGTACCTTCCTATATGCGGTATCTACCTGTCGTTCCAAGTAAATTTGTATGTGCCAAACTCCAAACCTTCAAATGAAATTCTGTTTTGTATGCTCGAGCAGCTCATGTTTCAACTAGGGCTGCCTATATCTTCCATGCTAGGTGGGTTATTCTCAAGAGGAGTGGACTCCGGTCCTCATTCACGAGAAAGGGCCGGTAATCGGGATGCCCAGTCCCAAGATCCAAAAAGATCAAAGCAAATCAATATAATTAAACAAAACTCCCCCAGGGCTGTTGTTAGTTGGAGGCACTCGTTGTTTCGAGCAAGCCATGGATTGATGCTTGTTGGTGGTGGGGGAGTATAAACTTTTACCATTCTGCGTGGGAACTGCCTATAATGCATATAGTATGGAAGATACAGCCATCTCATAGTTGTTGCGTTGACAGTGAAAGTATGCCGCCCTAAATGTTATTCAATCTCTATTTTAAAATCGAGCTCTGGCACCTCTACAAATCCCTGCTTCCCTCTGCGAAGGGCCTATCTATTTACTTTTATGTTGAGTCATCACCTTCTTATTACAAAACACCCGCTGGAGAGAACATTGTTATTTCCATGTATTACTATTGGTTTATATTGGGTAAGACTTGACTGGATCTCTTTTACCATGAATTACAATGTTTAGTGAATCCTTGATCTTTAAAGGTGCTCTGCATTCATGTTTTACGGTCTCAGAAAGGGCTAGCAAGATACCATTTTGTTATATCATGTTATGATTGTTTTGGGAAAGTGTTGTCATCCGAGTTTTATTATTATGGCTCGCTAGCTGATTATGCTACTGATATGAGTAATTGTCAGACCAAGGTGTTATTATGAGTATGGTTAGTTCATAATATATGTTGAAACTTGAATGCTGGCTTTGCATGTTTACAACAACAAGAGCAAACAGAGTTTGTAAAAGTTTTTCTTTATCACTTTCAGTTTATCAACTGAATTGCTTGAGGACAAGCAAAGGTTTAAGCTTGGGGGAGTTGATACATCTCCAACGTATCTACTTTTCCAAACACTTTTGCCCTTGTTTTGGACTCTAACTTGCATGATTTAAATGACACTAACCCGGACTGACGCTGTTTTCACTAGAATTACCATGATGTTGTTTTATGTGTAGAAAACAAAAGTTCTCAGAATGAACTGAAAATCCTCGGAGACAAGTTTCAGAAAATATAAAAGATACTGGCAAAAGATGAAGACTAGGGGGCCCACACCCTGTCCACGAGGGTGGGGGCGCGCCCCCTGTCTCATGGGCCCCCTACAGCTCCGCCGACCTCAACTCCAACTCCATATATTCCGTCTCGCGGAGAAAAAATCAGAGAGGAAGTTTTTTCGCGTTTTACGATACGGAGCCGCCGCCAAGCCCTAATCTCTCTCGGGAGGGCTGATCTGGAGTCCGTTCGGGGCTCCGGAGAGGGTGATTCGTCGCCTCGTCATTATTGGTGTCAAAACCGGCGGATCTCGGGTAGGGGTCCCAAACTATGCGTCTAAGGCTAATGGTAGCAGGAGACTGGGGACATGATGTTTACCCAGGTTCGGGCCCTCTCTATGGAGGTAATACCCTACTTCCTGCTTGATTGATCTTGATGATATGAGTATTACAAGAGTTGATCTACCACGAGATCATAGAGGCTAAACCCTAGGAGCTAGCGTATGATTATGATTGTTCTTGTCCTACGGACTAAACCCTCCGGTTTATATAGACACCGTAGGGGGCTAGGGTTACATAGAGTCGGTTACAGAGAAGGAGATCTAATATCCGAATCGCCAAGCTTGCCTTCCATGCAAAGGAGAGTCCCATCCGGACATGGGACAAAGTCTTCAATCTTGTATCTTCATAGTCCGACAGTCCGGCCAAAGTATATAGTCCGGCTGTCCGGATACCCCCTTATCCAGGACTCCCTAAGTAGCCCCTGAACCAGGCTTCAATGACGATGAGTCCGGCGCGCAGATTGTCTTCGGCATTGCAAGGTGGGTTCCATCTTCGAATACTCCAAAGTAAATTCCTAACACTTAAATCGTGTCCGGCTCTGCAAAATAATTTCCACACACCATCATAGAGAGCACGATATTTTACAAATCCAATCTGCTGACAATTTTTCCCAGCATATCCTTACGCCGCGGCCTGGTTTAATACAAACCGTTTTTTCGCAGCCCGCCACGACACACACTGCAAGGCGGTTTTATTGGCACGCCTTGTCGAAGCAGAGATCATGTCCCCCTTATCGTGGGATTCTCATCAATATGGGTGCACGTTGGCATGACTCCGTGTTTTTAGGTAAGTCCCAAACGGTTATGCTGAGGACGCTTGATATTCTCCCCCTTTATAGAGGGGTCGAGGCCTATACCTTTCTTACCACGCTCGCGCCTTTCTGCATCTCAAGTTCCAGAAATCGAAGCTCAACCTTAGGCACTTTGGATCTTCAATCATGTTCGGATCCAACCTTCAAGGCCGATGGATGACCTCCTCCGTCACAGAGGAGGTCATTGTGAAGCTCAGGGAGGCCAGATATCTGATCGCTGATGTCAAGCACAGGCTTCCTACTCCAGGGCAGGTCATCCCCACTGCCGAACCCAACGAGAGTGTTGTATTCGTTTCTCACTTCCTCCGAGGCTTAGGTTTTACCCTAGATCCCTTCGTGAGAGGGCTCATGTTCTATTATGGGCTAGATTTTCACGATCTAGCTCTAGATTCCATCCTTCACATCTCGTCGTTCATCGTTGTGTGTGAAGCCTTCCTCCACATCACCCCACACTTCGGCTTATGGCTCAAGACCTTCAATGTGAAGCTGAAGGTGACCGAGGGGCGACACGCGGAGTGCGGAGGCACTGCAATAAGCAGAAACACTGATGCCCCATGGCCAGAGCGTTCCTTCCCGGAGGTGTCCGATCTGTGGCAACGGAGGTGGTTCTACGTCACAGCTCCCCGAGGCACAAAGTGGGCGGCTGCCCCCGGGCCCTCCGCCTCAACTGGCGTCATGGGCTAACGTGGGACTGGACTGGGGGCCTACGAATGATGTACCGACATTGCAGAGCTGCATTCAGGAGCTTCTTGAGAGGGATATCAGTCTTGTCAGAATCATTCAGGTAATGCTAGTTCGACGGGCCCTGCCATGCAAACGTCGACCTCTCTGGATGTGGGAGTTCAATCCAGAAGGTCCACGAACCATTCAGCACTTCTTCAGCATGATGCTCGAAGGGATGTATAAGTTATCCTTCGGACCACAAGTAAAGTGTTCGGACACCACCGAGGATGCAGGCCTGAGCTGCAACCACCCAGATACCCAAGTAAGTAACCCTGTAACCGAACACTTCGTTTATATTTATCACACCACTATTCTGAAAACTTGTCTGCGGCCAGGATTGGCTCAGCAAGGCAGAGAGGATCAGGTGTCCGGCCCCACTTCTCGAAGGCTCGCCTAGTCCTGCGATAGCCAGGATGCTTAGACGCGCGCTAAGTCAAGTGCCCTCGGGGAAAGGGGAAGAGAAGAATAGAGAAGCCGAGCTTCACACATTGCACATCCAAACCGGGGGGATTACTGTCTCCACGAAGGAGGATAATCGGGGAGGTGAATCCAAGGTTTCCTCCCCCGCGGGAAGAAAAGGGCTGCCTCCGAACACTTGGAGACTAAGGTGCCTAAATAAGGGAAGAAAGCTTCACCAGGGGGCCCTGCCCCGAAGGGCGTCCTCACCGCACCATGCCCCCAAACGGGCCAGCCCTCCACCGAGCTATAAGTTAATCGTAAATAAAAAGATATGGTTTCCTCCTCCGATAATATTAACACGGATCTATTTTTTTGCAGTCCGGCTAGTAGCTCGTCTCAACAGAGTTCGTCTTCGGGGGATCTTCTTCTGGAGATGATGGAGAGTGAAACCCCACCTGCCTCTCCGCCCCATGGGGCGGGCGACCCGGAGGTGTCGTCACGGAGGAGTCCAGATCCGCCGAGGCCGGAAGCTAACACTTCGGCCACCCCGAGCCCAGCGTGTTCGGCTCCCATGGAGGGCAGTGAGAAGGGTCCGGGACAGTCCGGCACCCGGCCGAACATACTGACGGGCCTCCTGGAGCAAGCTGCTCTCTCGGAGGATCACCGTACGTTAATGGGTACGGTGTTGGAGAAGATTTCATCCACCACAGGCGGGTTGAATGAGGCTTTTACGAGCCTACTCAAAGGCTTTGAGGTACGCCATAGAACACGTGATTTTTTGGTTGTACCGCACGTGATAGGTGTGCTCCGTATAGATAGTAGCCCCTGAGACTCTGGTTGCCAGCCCTAGGCGGCAAACGGAGGATCACATTCCCAGGTAATGATCGCACTACATTCGTGCGCAGGTTGCTAAGGGTCCGGCGCTAGACCGGTCCGCTGAATTTGTCGAGCTGAGGCGATAGATTGATGTGGTGGACGCTGACATCACGCTTGTAAACAAGAGGCTTGACGAGTCACGGAGTATGTGCTCTTGTCTCCTCATTTGTTTAGGAAATATTAAGAGGAGTGTAATATTAATATGGTATGATTTGGATGTAGGCGGAGCTGCTGCCATTGATGCCCTGAGGGCGGAACTTGCCCTGGGCAAGGAACAAGCCCGGGCTAGCAATGCGGCTGCCCTAAAGGCGGCCGAACATTTGAGAGCCGAACAGGCTGCTCATCACCGAAGCGAAGAAAAAATAGCCGAGATGGCTGTGGAGCTGAGGGACGCCGCCGGCCGGTATGAGATTCTCGAGAAGGAGAATCAGGCAAAGTCGGCTGACCTGAAGAAGGCCCTGGATGCGGCCAAGGAGACGCGCTCTGAAATTAGAGTTGCGCGGGAGGAGCTTCGACAGGCCGGAGACATCACGGCTGGAAGCCCATATTTGCTGCGGATGAAGTTTGGAGACCCCAAGTATGCTCCTCTGGATCAGCTTTTGAGCGCTGCAGACGCGTATGCAGATCTGGCAAAAAGTGCGGTTGATGCGACCAAGTTCTTCAAGGATAAAAAAGATAATGACATAGAAAGGTTGTTCTGGTCGCAATTCAATGCTCCGACGCGCCCGCTGCCGTTGAGTGAGAGGATGGCCGCTATAGCCGAGCTCCATAGGTTCTCCGGTCTTGCAATGAGGTCAGTGATAGACCATCTATGGCCCAAGGGACCAATGTCGAGCAGTTATTTTGGTTTAGCGCAACAATTCCGTGGTGCTGTATCGAGAATCGATGCCATGATGAGGTCAGCATGCATAGAGGGTGCGCGGATGGTTCTTTCCCGTGTTAAAACATACTGGGCGGATATGGAGGCTACCAGCATTGCAACCCAGAGTCCGGCAGGAAGCCAGGACCTAGCCGAGCACTATTTTGAGCAGGTCATAGAAGGTGCCCGTATGATAGAGGCTTAGTGCTCGAAGAGTGTCATGTTCGAGTGACAAGTCATTTAATTGTAAAAACAATTCTATTTTAATTGTAAAGGCTTTGTTTATACTTTCGCCTGAAAGTATTATAGTGCCTCCTGTGCGATCGTTTATGTATGTATATAACCTGAAAGTTAGCAGTCGTTGGCTTCAGCCCCCACGCATATAATGCGGGGGTGTTCGAGAAAATGTGCCTAATCACGCTTGATCCAACGTCTTGGTCCATTAAGGAGCTGATCGCACGTCGAACTAGGCAACCGGACTATATAGCTGTAACACTTTCACTTAGCCATAGGAGTTTGACGGTGGGGCTACTATGTAGCCCCTAGTACCTCCGCGTGTATCCGGATAGGGGCGCATATGTATGTGACCGGGAAACGGTCCTTCGTTAATGCGGAGGAATCCTAAATATTCCGATGAGTCCTCGAGTGGTTGACTAGTCTCTCGCTGTATCATGACAGTCAGTTTTCGGCTTTCTCTACTGAGGTGCTCATCCAGAATAACTAGGGCACAATCGCAGTAGTTCTCATTTGGCTGCCTTAGCCGATAGAACGGAATGTAAGGAAGCAAACCCAGGAGCCGGGCAAACCCAACATTTGACCAAAAACATGATTCGGAGCTGATGCATATAAGGCCAAACTCGCGACGCCGAACACTCCCGAAGGTATTCGGACTTTATAACATATACTGGGCTGAGCAACGCCCTCGATTATGAACCCTATATTTCCAGGTACGTGCATTGATCTGTCGTGGTGAAATGCCTATAACACCAGTATCCCTGTGGGTGTATTGAATACCCATGGGATGTCAAGCAACAAGAGACAGTAAAGAAGGTTTACACAGGGGCTTAATCTAAAGAGAAACCTTTAAGCGGGGCCCTGCTGCACGTCTGCGCCTTTGTCTCCGTTGTGCCGTATCCTGGAAGGGTGTCGCATGAATAGTGTCTGTAAAAATGAGAAACTCATGTAAAAGAGTGTGGCGTAAGCGTTCGAAAAGTTGTTTATTCTCAATGAATTTTAGAAACATGAGACACTGATATATTAATAAGGTCAAGCCGAATTGTGGGCCTTATTACATGTTTGCAGCCTCTGGTACCATCAATGGGGGTATATGCATAGCACCCAGCTCAGGTTTATCTGGGCTGTTACTGATGGTGGTGCACCGAACTTGTCTAACCATGTCTGTGGTCTTAATGACCGATCATGCGTTCTGGTGAGAGAGGCTGCTTAGTGTCCGGCTGCAAGAGCCACCGCATACTCTTCCGCACGTAAGGAACGCTCTGTGTTTCCGCTAACAGTGATGATGCCGCATGGACCAGGCATCTTGAGTTGAAGGTAGGAGTAGTTCAGTACTGCGTTGAAGCGAGCAAAGGCCGTTCTTCCGAGTAATGCATGATAACCACTGTTGAAGGGAGCGATGTCGAAGAGTAATTCTTCGCTTTTGAAGTTGTCAGGAGAACCGAATGTCACCTCTAATACGAGAGAGCCCCTACAGCGGGCCTTAACGCCTGGTATCACTCCTTTAAAGGTGGTGTTACTTTGGCTGATTCTGGATGGGTCTATCCCCATCTTGCGGACGGTGTCCTGATATATCAGATTAAGACCACTGCCGCCATCCATGAGGACTCGAGTGAGATGGTATCCATCGATTACACCAAGGCAGCCGACCCTCCGTGTCGGATACTAGTGGGGTGGTCCCTGTGATCAAAGGTGATCGGGCAGGCCGACCAGGGGTTGAATTTGGGGGCAACGGGCTCTACAGTGTATACGTCTCTGAGCGCGCGTTTGCACCCTCTCTTTGGTATGTGAGTCGCGTAGATCATGTTTACTGTTTTGACTTTTGGTGGGAATTTTTTCTGTCCCCCAGTGTTCGGCTGGCGAGGCTCATTCTCGTCTTCACTTGGTGTTTCCCTTTCCTTGTGTTTGGCGTTTAACTTGCCGGCCTGCTTGAAGACCCAGCATTCTCTGTGAGTGTGATTCGCGGGTTTTTCGAGGGTGCCATGAATTTGGCACAATCTGTCCAGGACTTTATTCAGGCTGGACGGTCCTTCTTTGCTGCCTTTAAATGGCTTCTTTCTTTGACTGGGTCGAGAGCCCCTGAATCCGGTGTTGACCGCCATGTTGTCCAGACTGTCTTCATTGTTTCGACACTTGTTCTTATTGTGTCGTGGCTTCCCGTTGCCATCCCTAATTTTGGATGTGCCTGGGTCACTGGTGCCTTTACGGGCTAACCAACTGTCCTCGCCCGCACAAAAGCAGGTCATAAGGCTTGTTAAGGCCGCCATTGTCCTCGGCTTTTCTTGGCCGAGGTGTCTGGCCAGCCACTCGTCCCAGATACTGTGATTGAAGGCAGCTAGGGCTTCGGCATCCGAACAGTCAACAATTTGATTCTTCTTAGTGAGAAATCTGTTCCAAAGCTTGCGGGCTGACTCTCCGGGCTGTTGTATTATGTGACTTAAATCGTCTGTGTCCGGAGGTCGGACATAGGTCCCTTGAAAATTGGCCCTGAAAGCGTCCTCAAGTTCCTCCCAGCTTCCGATTGAATTTTTGGGGAGGCTTTTCAACCAGTGCCGAGCTGGCCCTTTCAACTTGAGGGGAAGGTATTTGATGGCGTGGAGGTCATCCCCACGAGCCATGTGGATATGAAGGATAAAATCTTCAATCCAGACCCTAGGGTCTGTCGTTCCGTCGTATGCCTCTATGTTCATGGGTTTGAATCCCTGTGGAAATTCGTGATCCAGCACCTCGTCGGTGAAGCACAGAGCGTGCACAGCCCCTCTGTATCTGGAGATGTCGTGGCATGTTGTCGACTATTGTTGTGTCCGGTGTTGATTCCGAATTGGTACTCGATCAGTTTGATCGTTTCGGTGACCATAATCCCGTGTCGGAGCATGTCCTCTGGATCCATAGATGGACCTGGTCGCGTCGGCCTTTTTGTCCAGGAGCTCACGTAAGTCGTGTTCAGCGTTAGTGCCTGCTCTATCGCGGCCATGAAGTGGTTGGTCCGGCCGATTGGCCGTATTGTTCTTCGGCGGAATGGGCTCTACGGCCTCATCGTCGAATTCGGGCAGCAGCTTGCGTTTTGGGTAGCTCTTTGTGTGGCGATCGTCGCCATATTTTCCTTCAGTGTCTAGCACCTTATTCCATCTGTGGTTGAGCATATCCTGCGTTGCCTTAAGCCTTTGCTTCTGCTTTTTTAGGCTCCTCGCGGTGACCATAAGCCTCCTGCGGAGGTTATCTTGTTCCAAACGTTTTTCTGGGATGATGAATGCATCGTCGACCGGACTGTCCCCCTCTCCGGAGGCAGGTTGATGAGTTCGGCCCTCGGGATCGCTGTGATCGAGCATCTGTTCTGGGCTGTGTTCAGCGTGGCCTGGCTCATCCTGCTCCATCGCTGGGTCCATATTGTTGCCTTTGGAGTCGACCGGAGTGTCAATTTTTCTTGCACTGTTGTCGCTATTTTTACTGTGACTGGACTTAGAGCGACGCATGCGCCATCGTTTTGGCTTTTGTCCGGGGGGTTTATCCTCCGTTGTGTCCTTTTTGTCGTCGTTGTCCTCCTTAGGCATATCCACCATGTATATGTTGTATGATGAGGTGGCAGTCCAGCGCCCCGTGGGCGGTGGTTCCAGATCGTCCCCTGCATCGATGTCTATACCGTCGATGTCGTCGGAGTCGAAATCAAGCATGTCTGTTAGGTCATCGACAATGGCTATGAAGTGGGTGGTGGGTGGGCAGCGATTTTTTTCATCGTCCGTAACCCACTCGGGCCGGACATAGTTCGGCCAAGAGTCTTCTGACAAAGAGAGAGACCTTAAAGAGTTTAGCACGTCGCCGAAGGGCGAGCGCTGAAAAACATCCGCGGCAGTGAACTCCATAATTGGTGCCCAATCAGCTTTGATGGGTATGGATGCGTGCGGTCCGGGACCCATGGCCGGAAACGAGTCCGGGGGTCCGGCGACACTGATTACCTTAGAGGTGGAGTCTGTGTCTGGCTCCAACACCGATGAGTATGCGGCCTCCATGGAGGGGTCCATCCGCCCATCCTTGGATGACGCGATCTGCCCCAGATTTAGGTCCGAAGCTGCTATAGGTGCGATATCCCGAATACTGTCCGACAGCAGATCTAAGTCATGCTCGTCGTGACCGTTCGACACTCCAGGCGTAGGAACGAATCCTTCAAAGATCAAGTCTCCGCAGATATCAGCCGTGTAATTCAAGTTTCTGAACCTGACCTGATGGCCAGGGGCGTAGCTGTTGATCTGCTCCAGATGGCCAAGCGAATTGGCCCGCAGTGCGAAGCCACCAAACACGCAGATCTGTCCGGGGAGAAAAGTCTCACCCTGGACCGCATTGTTGTTGAAGATTGAAGGAGCCATCGAGCCTTACAGCGACGACACAGGGGAACTCTCAATGAAAGCACCAATGTCGGTGTCAAAACCGGTGGATCTCGGGTAGGGGGTCCCGAACTGTGCGTCTAAGGCTAATGGTAACAAGAGACTGGTGACACGATGTTTACCCAAGTTCAGGTCCTCTCAATGGAGGTAATACCCTACTTCCTGCTTGGTTGATCTTGATGATATGAGTATTACAAGAGTTGATCTACCACGAGATCGTAGAGGCTAAACCCTAGGAGCTAGCCTATGATTATGATTGTTCTTGTCCTATGGACTAAACCCTCTGGTTTATATAGACACCGGAGGGGGGTTAGGGTTACACAGAGTCGGTTACAGAGAAGGAGATCTAATATCCAAATCGCCAAGCTTGCCTTTCATGCAAAAGGAGAGTCCCATCGGAACACGGGATGAAGTCTTCAATCTTGTATCTTCATAGTCCGACAGTCCGGCCAAAGTATATAGTCCGGCTGTCGGGATACCGCCTTATCCAGGACTCCCTCAGTCATCATCAACGATCCTCCATAACCAATTTCATGATGCTCACTGCTGTGCGTGAGTAATTCCATTGTAGGCTTGCTGGACAATGATGGGTTGTATGAGATTTACCATGTAATCAAGTTAGTTTTGTTAGGGTTTGATCCCTAGTATCCACTGTGTTCTGAGATTGATGTTGCTATGATTTTGCTATGCTTAATGCTTGTCACTAGGGCCCGAGTGCCATGATTTCAGATCTGAACCTATTATGTTTTCATGAATATATGTGTGTTCTTGATCCTATCTTGCAAGTCTATAGTCACCTATTATGTGTTATGATCCGACAACCCCGAAGTGACAATAATCGGGATACTTCTCGGTGATGACTGTAGTTTGAGGAGTTCATGTATTCACTATGTGTTAATGCTTCGGCCCGGTTCTCTATTAAAAGGAGGCCTTAATATCCCTTAGTTTCCACTAGGACCCCGCTGCCACGGGTGGGTAGGACAAAAGATGCCATGCAAGTTCTTTTCCATAAGCACATATGACTATATTCGGGATACATGCCTACATTACATTGATGAATTGGAGCTAGTTCTGTGCCACCCTATGTTATAGCTATTACATGAGGAATCGCATCCGACATAATTATCCATCACTGATCCATTGCCTACGATCTTTTCCTATATTGTGCTTCGCTTATTTACTTTTCTGTTGCTACTGTTACAATCACTACAAAACCCAAAAATATTACTTTTACTATCTTTACCTTTACCACTGTTACCATTACTATCATACTACTTTGCTACTAAATACTTTGTTGCAGATACTAAGTTATCCAGGTGTGGTTGAATTGACAACTCAACTGCTAATACTCAAGAATATTCTTTGTCTCCCCTTGTGTCGAATCAATAAATTTGGGTTGAATAATCTACCCTTGAAAGCTGTTGCGATCCCCTACACTTGTGGGTTATCACTCCTTCCTATCGTTCTGTGAAATTCTTCATCATGTGATTCTGATTCGGAAGATTTCTCATACTTAGATTCCAGGGCCATTTCAGCACTTGCTCTATTCAGCTATGATATTCTCCTCATATTTGACACGATGGTTGCTCTGGCTTTCACGTTAGTGACTGGTCTCGTCAAAGAAGATGAGGAAGATTCATTGTTCTTCGAGAGCTTAGTATGATGATTCATTCGTGTGAATCCACTGCAGTGAAGATATTTCCATCTGTTGCTAGGTTTTCCTTCCCATCAGGGACAGTCTGCAATGAGATGACTGAATTGTTTACACTTAAAGCACTTCATTTCTTTCGGATGCAACCTTCTTGATGATTCAAGCAAGTCAAACTTGTCATCATTCGTGCGGCATAAATTTTATCTTCTGAGATCACTTAGCCCCGTCTGTTAGAATATCTAGTTCTCTAGTGATGGTGTGTTGATTCTCAGTATCTTCTTCTTCGTGTGAACTGCCATAATTTGAGAGAACTTCTCCTTCACCTTTCTAAGAAGATTCTTGATCTGCATTTTCTAGTTCCATCTTTTCTTCATGAATCGATAAAAGTGCCATGACCTCTACATAGTGAAGTTCTCATAGCCTGGTCTTTGATTTATTTCTGATATGATGGAATTAAAAGCTGGATCAAGAGCGCTTAGCAACTTATTGACCACATCTCTATCGGTTATATCAGTTACTCCTCGTTGATGAAGTCTTTCGACAATGTTTGTCAATCGATCAGTGAGTTCCATGACACTCTACTTACGAAGACTTCTGAAGCTAGCAAAATAGCACAAAGCATTTGAGTGTGAGGATCTGATCTGGCAATGAATTCTTCATTAGCATTTTTGACAGCATCCCAAAGTTGCTTTGCAGTTCGAGCTTTGGAATCGAAAGAAAATGACCTTCGAGAGACTGCTACAGATGATATCTTTTGCTTGAGCATCTAACTGCAGATTGGCTTTGTCATTGAAATTGGGATCATCCGGTTTCTGAATGGTGTATCCATTTTCCACAATCTGCCACATATCAAAGTTGATAGCTTGAATTCTGATTCTCATTCTTTCCTTCTAGGAGAGATAGCCATTTCCATTGAAGATAGGAAATCTTTCAGAGTGTGATGATCTACCTGCATATGACATTCTCAAAACTCCAAGGATGTCACGACCGGTTTTCTGGGTAATAAATTTCCAGAAAAGACTGTCGTGCTCATCAGCCCCAGGATTACTGTTAGCTGATGAGGCTCCAACTTGATACAGAAATTCCAAGCAGAATGCAACATATGTAGTACAAGACCATTCTGGCCTGTGTGTACAACAAATGGTTTCTAGTGATTGATGGCGGAAGCGGTTTGTGGATCATCAGTGTCTATGGGACTCCAATTCCCACAGAAACAGCTGACCAGGTTAACTCCTATCTTTGCGAGGCTGCTATCTCCATTGTGTGGGTTCCGGGGCTGGCATCGCGTCGCTCCTCTCCGTGCAAGAAAATCTGGCCAAGACAATAGCCAGGGACAAGCCAGTGAGTACTTTGAATGTACTCGCAAACATTATGAACACAGGTATAATATAACAATGATGTGCTAAAAATATTTTGTGCTCATGACGTCAGTCACAAAAGATAAATGAAACTCTGATGCGTGCAAGCAAGTTATTTATAAAAATGCAATAACATGGTAGTATTAAAATTTATGAAACAAATAACAAGCAATGCCACAGTCGGGCGTCTTAGCGACACCACATAAAGGGCTTTAAAAGAAATGCCACAGTCGGGCGTCTGAGCGACACCACAAAAAGGGCTTTAAAAGAAATGCCACAGTCGGGCGTCTGAGCGACACCACATAAAGGGCTTTAAAAGAAATGCCACAGTCGGGCGTCTGAGCGACACCACATAAAGGGCTTTAAAATAAACAATCATAGTGAATATCCCGGAGGTAGAACCATCCCAGAGATACTCGATAATAACAATATTATCACGGGTTAGTCAACAATAATAATAATCATAATTATCACAAGTCACAGGTAGTAGTTCCAGTTCTGCTTAACAGTTTCACCTCCGAAGACCGACACTAAGACCGACACCTGACCCATCCCAGACTGTAATCCTTAACCATGGACACGGCTATTCGAATAGGTTTATTCTCTGCAGAGGGTGTACTCTTTACCCACGAGTAACGGATTTCTTTAGTCCATCGGGACTAATTCCGTCTACGGTCTTTTTGTTGAAAACACACCTAACTTGCACACACCAGCTTAACTCACACGTGTCTGGAATCACCCACGACACCTGTTAAGCAAACTCTAAGTGGGGAGGCTACAACCTCGCGTAGCATGGGATCAAATTTATATCGCGCGCTCTAAGGGGTGGCCTCCCCTCTCGGTCCCAACCGGAAACACCCATGCCCCCGGACCAGGTGGCCTGCCTACCATGGCCTCTCTGTACGGTGTGTGCTAGAAAGAGGTTGACAACTTACTGAACCGTACTCTACTTGCTGTAGAGACGAGTGGTAGTACGAAACAAGTATGGGGGTTACTGGCACAAGACTCGATCTACGGTCGACTCAGGAGGTTTAAGTATTCCCTGCATGATTAGTATAACGAATATATTTCATCCAACAGAGTCACCACTCATATCACCTTGCCATGCCATACCAGACATACCGTCCCGACGGAGACCGGCGACAAACTCATGCCTACCCAAGGCAGAGGTTTTCCCGGGTTCCTGCCGGTATGCATGCAAGGCACATGAGGGTGATTATCATCACAAGTGTGTCCATTTCCAACAGCATGGAAATCAATAACATGCACCCATGCATATGATCATATCACATGAAATAACAAGTTTCTCCGAAGTGAGGTGATGTTACGAACGTGTCATCGAACACACAAAAATATTATGCCGGGGTTCAGAATGCTTGCCTTCAATGTGTGGAAAGGCAGGGTGCACTCCAAAACTTGAAACATTTCTCCTCTCTTCAAAAATCCTATTTTAGCAATATAAAAGAATTAACACACAAAATAAAAACAGCACCAAAAGTTGTTCTGAAATTTTTTCAAATAAATCTTAAAATAAACTAGGTGAAATTTGAGAGAGGTAGGAAAAAGAATCATTTCATTTGGAGTTGTATTTAAAAAGTTATAGCCAGTCAAAGTTCTGGCCAAAATCTTTTATTTTAAATAAAACAGAAAAGAAAACGTTTCGGAGGGGAATACGCTCTCGGAGCGGGGGAAACGTACTGGGGGGATTACGCCTTCACTTAATCCCACGTGGACAGGCACGGGGTCGCTGACAGTGGGTCCAGAGAGTCCTACTAGTCAGGTTTGACTAGTCTCTCTTTCCCCTCCTTCCCCTGTCCCGAGCGGAGGCGGAGCTCAGGCGATCGTCGCCGGCGACTGGCAGCTCTTCGCGGGGCCCCGAGGGCGGGGATGGATGCGCTACTCCAGTGCGGTCCTCCCGGTGGTTGCCAGGCCGGTGGGTACGGAGGGAGCTGCCGGCAGCGAGCTTCGCGGCGGAGGAGGCTTCGGGGGCGGAGTGAAAATTCTCCCGCAGTGAGCCCCGATCGAAATCGATTAGAGGGAAAGGTTCATGGGAGGATGAGGAAGCTCTTGGTGGAGAGAACGGAGAGGGGGAGGCCCTGGTGGTGCCGAATTGGCCAGGGCAGTGGTGGCGGCCGCAGTTGCCGGAGGTGGGGAAGAAGACCTCCCCGGGTCGATTGGCTGCCATAGGAGAACTAGGGGAGCATTCTAAGGTTGCCTGTGTGCTCGGGGAAGCTCGGGGGCCTCCTTTTATAGCTCGTCGAGGTCGGTTCCGCGGCGGCCGGATAAGCTCTCCGGCGAACCGCCTCTCTGTAGCTTGCAGGGTAACGTGGCGTGGCTGGGGATGATGGCAGGAGCTAGCGGACGAGTGGGCACTGCTCCAAGGGCGAGCTGGCGAGCGGAGGTGGCTTTGGCGGCGCCGACCGTGGCAGAGGCGCGCTGCGGACGCCAGTGCGCCGCCAAAAATGCCCTGGCGGCGGCGCTGTAGCGTGTCAGGGTGGCTTGGCGCGATGCTGCGAGGCGGGGAGTGCGTGGCGAGGTGCTTCCGTGTGGGCCAAAGCCAGGGGGGCCAGCGTGTCGGTTCGGGCGTGGCATCATGCAATACGCGTGCTCTGGGCGCGTCCAGTGCATGCACGGGAGATGCTCGACACAATGCCGCGGCATGCTACAGGTCGCAGGTGAGGTTGGGGTTTACCAGATCGAGGTTAGGAGCAACTGGGAGTCTAGTGGACATGCTAGTTTGATCAGAGGTGCAAGCTCACAGTGCAATGCCAAAACTCATGTCAAAACTGGTCATGCCTACAGGGTGCTCGATAGAATGCCACATGCACCTAGGCATCTCTTGGGGTAGCCAAAACTTCTAGGTTGGGGTCTCTTTAGATGTACAAGAGGGTGGTGAGGTTAGTTTGCCAAAAGCAGAAACTTGTTAGTGCAAGTTTTGCAAAACTACATTTCTGGACAGGAAATAAATGACATTATTTCATGAACCAAAATTAATCCAAGGGTTGCATGCTCCTGGATTTAGGGGTTTGGTAGGGCTGTCTACCAGTAGGAGAAAACACAAGATCATTGGAGCAAAAATAAATAGGGTTGCAGTAGAAATCACAGGGCTGGACCAGAATGAAAATGAGGTTGATTCACTCAAATTTTTCAAAGAACAGCACGAGGTTTTTGCACAATGTGGAATCTTAGGCCATTACCATCATCCCATAATTTTGGTGGAGGCTAGAAATAATTATTTAAAGGAGTTGTAGTGCAAAATTGCCCACTGGACCAGAGAACAAAATTTGCTGTAGAGCTCAAAATATTACATAAAATAAAGATGTTTTTGTACAAAAGTGATTTAAAAACATCACATGACATCTCCAAATTTTGGTTGGAATTTTAAGTGAATTTATCAAATGGTTGTAGTTCAAATAAGGTCATTTAACCTTGAAAATCCATTCTTCAAGAAAATAAAGATCAAGCAATTAAATTAGTTAATTAGTTATACTGATAAAAGGAAAGTTTTTCTTGAGAGGTTAAACAAGTCCAATAACATATTTGAAAAGTTTTCTCTTTGGGAAAAACTCATCATAACAGGGAAGGAGATGATTTAAACAATCAAAATGGAGCTCCGAAATTCAAAGTTTTAAATTCCTGGCAAAAATTTTAATAACTAAAACCTGGTTAAATTTTTTGGGGTGTTACAATACTACCCCCCTTAAGAAAAAATCTCGTCCTCGAGATTTGTTAAAAGCTGTGTTAAGAAAATATTACGCAATAAAGATGTGGCTTTAGTGAGAGGGCAATAAGTGGTGAAAAAAATCACAGTGTGAAAACTGGTGCTGCGTGGAAGAGTCTACGGTTCGGGACAAAATCATGAGATTTCTACGCTGGATATAAATTTAGAATAACTCCTAAATTTAGATATACGCTGGTCGTACCCGAGAGCACAGTGCTCCCTCTGGCTGACAGGCGGACCCGGGGTCCACTGTCAGCCTCCTCTTCTCCCTCTAGTTCTCTCTTCTTCCTCTCTCCCGCGCGCTTTCTCGCGCTTTCTCCACCGGCTATGCCTAGCGCATAGGGCATCTAGGCCGTACCGTGGTAGTGCGCGGCGTGCTAGCTGCCGGTGCAGCGTGCACTCACCTCCCGGGCCAGCGCGCTGTCGGCACTGCTCGCGGATTCGACTCCGAACACCGGCGATCGGCGACGAGCGGCGTTGGTGGACTTCGCCCACCGTACACCGAGCTCGAGCTATAAAAACGGCCGGGGTGCCTCTCTCTTCTTCCTCACACCTGGCCTCACTTCTCCTCCTCCTTCTTTCTCCATTACTGCTTACAGAAGCTCGGGTGAGGCTCTAATGGCGGAGGCGATGCCGGACTGGTTTGTGATCCTAATATTTGGAGGGCTGGCGACCCTACTGGGGCTCTCTGTGCTCCTGTGCGCGATGATCCTCGACGAGTGTCGCGACGCTGCGGCTCGGGTGTTGGCTCTCCGCAGTGGTGGTGATCATGAGGAGTAGATGGGGTGTGCCGGGTGCTAATTGTTGTTAGGGGGTGATTAGCTGGATGCAACACTGTTGCAAAGTTTTGCAAACAGTGTATGTGTCCGAATGATTATGGTTGTGAGTCTGCTGCGTGGTGCTGTGTGAAATTAAATAATCCACATCGTGAGAAGGGGCAGGTGTAGCAACTCAGGGAAAAGAAATCTCACTCCAGGATTTTGCGAGGGAAAAACAGTTAATTTAAAGGAGCATAAACCACAACAAAAACTACACACATTAGTAGAAGCCAAATAATTGACTCGTCGTACAAACTCAGGGTATCACGCATAAGTCACACACATAAATAAATGTTGCAATAATGAACACCGCAGCGATGTTCTAAAATGGAAACGACAACTGGACGGGGTCCTGATAAAATGTCTCTGGTACTGGGATACACTCCTCTTCTATCGGAGGCAGTGGATTGACCAGTCGATGTATGCGTCTCTCCGGGTCGGGTCTCAGTAATCTGCCGATGGCAATCTGAGGACTTAAATCTGCGAGGCTCTGGAGATAATCCATCACTCGCTGGTTCAAATGCTCTTGAGCAATGATGTACTGGATAAGGTTGGCTAGCACTAGGTCTCTCTCAATGCGTCCACCGGGAAAAGATGTTACTTCTCCGGGTGCTGCATGGCTCGAAAAGTAATAATATCCTCGTTCGCGGGCATAGGGTACTGCGGATCGAAGGCGAGCAATCGCTTCTTTCGCAGCAGCTTCTATGGCCAAGTGTGGGGTTGGCATAGATTTCCCCACGAAGGAAACTTCCGTTGGATCTTGGTTGGGGTCTACAGGAGGAATGTGTACTGCTGCCCAATATTCCGAGGTGGATGGGGTGATCCTTGATTTGAACAGCTCGTACTGAGGTGGCTGGGTAGAACCCATGGTACTGCGGGTAAAATCCCACAATATTTTGACAAAGCTACCTGGGGTTGCATCTGGGGTTCTCAGATGAATGCTGGGGCTCGGCATGACAAGAAAAAGTTGTGAGTGTGGTGCACAAAGTGAGGGTTGCTGGGTAAGGTCACAAGGTGGCCTTTATATAGCAATGGAGCCGGATCGTTTTACCGTGGTGAAAGGTAATAAATTTGCCAGCTTAGCTCCAAAGGTCAGGTCAGTGTCAGAGATACACATATCTCATAAAGAGACGTGTTACTGTGGTTGTCATCGGGTTGGTTTTGGTAGTTGTGCCCGGAAAAATATGCAACTATGCGCTGACCAAAAATGCAAGGCCACTATTAAAACAGAGGCACAACGACAGGCTGCGTTAATATACACGGTCGCACGATTACAAAGTGAGGATCCACTGAGACTCGTTACTACTCGTACGGCTTAGTCTACCTCATTAATGTCTAAACGGGCGCGCCTGGTGGATGTCGAGGCTTCTCCACGTGTCTCACTGCCGGGATTAGTCGGAGATGGCGGAGGAACTGCAGGGTCGGGGTAGTGATGATGACTATCGCGGGGATTGTTGGCCACAACCCCGTTGGAGTGTGCTCCCAAAAGGCGACGAAGCACTTCTGGGGTCATCAAAGCATCTCGGCTGATGGCTGGAGCTGATCTCGGGGTCTCGATCGGTTGTCCAAACAGCACGACTGGGTTGTCGGTGTTGGGCTCGTTTTCTTCTCTCGCCGGGGCTCGACGAACCAGCTCTCCACGAGCTGCAATTAAATCAATAGTGATTTGATCGCACAGTTCCTCTAGTGCACTTACATAGCACACTAGGTGCAACAATGCGGGGTCCGTCTCGTGATCTCCGTTGGCAACTTGGGGTGGTCTACCATACCCTTCACGTCTGGGGTAGTAGTGGAACGAGCGACAGTTTACTCTGGGCGACAAGTGCCTGAGATGAACTATAGCTTCCCGAGCGGCTAGCTGGATGGCTTGTGGCTCAAAGGAAGTTGTTCTTCCGGTGAACCTGTAGGGGCGCTCGGGTGACAGTCCCCTACCGTAGATGTGCACAGTGGCCCAAAATTGACGGTCTTCACCGCTCATGGCTCCTTGGTACACAACATATTCTGGTGGCTCCTCTAACGCATAGGCACGACGGGTGAGGTTTGCGAGTATGGTCACAAAACCTCCAAGGTTGGTTGCTGTGGTTTCATTGTGCACGACAGGGCCAGGCATTGTGGCTCGGTTTGGGGTAGAGGTTGTGATGTGCTGTGTTGGGACTAGTGTGCCCCTTTTTATAGGAAAAAGGGGACGGAGTCTTCCTTCGCACGCTTGCGAGAAAGGACTATTTAGGGGCCGGTCACTGGCGCATGAGCGACAGGTTAGGTTGATAGGTTGGGCACCGACTGCCAAAAGGTGTTGGGTCACTGTGTGGCTATCTTGCACGAGAAGCTTGGCTGGGGTTTGGTTATGGTTTGGTGGGTTGGTTTGCCTAAATTTATTGACTTGGCTAAGATAGGATTAGCCAATGGTCAGCCTGGCTCTGATACCAAGTCTGTCACGACCGGTTTTCCGGGTAATAAATTTCCAGAAAAGACCGTCGTGCTCATCAGCCCCAGGATTACTGTTAGCTGATGAGGCTCCAACTTGATACAGAAATTCCAAGCAGAATACAACATATGTAGTACAAGACCATTCTGGCATGTGTGTACAACAAATGGTTTCTAGTGATTGATGGCGGAAGCGGTTTGTGGATCATCAGTGTCTATGGGACTCCAATTCCCACAGGAATAGCTGACTAGGTTAACTCCTATCTTCGCGAGGCTGCTATCTCCATTGTGTGGGTTCCGGGGCTGGCATCGCGTCGCTCCTCTCCGTGCAAGAAAATCTGGCCAAGACAATAGCCAGGGACAAGCCAGTGAGTACTTTGAATGTACTCGCAAACATTATGAACACAGGTATAATATAACAATGATGTGCTAAAAATATTTTGTGCTCATGACGTCAGTCACAAAAGATAAATGAAACTCTGATGCGTGCAATCAAGTTATTTATAAAAATGCAATAACATGGTAGTATTAAAATTTATGAAACAAATAACAAGCAATGCCACAGTCGGGCGTCTTAGCGACACCACATAAAGGGCTTTAAAAGAAATGCCACGGTCGGGCGTCTGAGCGACACCACATAAAGGGCTTTAAAAGAAATGCCACAGTCGGGCGTCTGAGCGACACCACATAAAGGGCTTTAAAAGAAATGCCATAGTCGGGCGTCTGAGCGACACCACATAAAGGGCTTTAAAAGAAATGCCACAGTCGGGCGTCTGAGCGACACCACAAAAAGGGCTTTAAAAGAAATGCCACAGTCGGGCGTCTGAGCGACACCACATAAAGGGCTTTAAAAGAAATGCCACAGTCGGGCGTCTGAGCGACACCACATAAAGGGCTTTAAAATAAACAATCATAGTGAATATCCCGGAGGTAGAACCATCCCAGAGATACTCGATAATAACAATATTATCACGGGTTAGTCAACAATAATAATAATCATAATTATCACAAGTCACAGGTAGTAGTTCCAGTTCTGCTTAACAGTTTCACCTCCGAAGACCGACACTAAGACCGACACCTGACCCATCCCAGACTGTAATCCTTAACCATGGACACGGCTATTCGAATAGGTTTATTCTCTGTAGAGGGTGTACTCTTTACCCACGAGTAACGGATTTCTTTAGTCCATCGGGACTAATTCTGTCTACGGTCTTTTTGTTGAAAACACACCTAACTTGTACACACCAGCTTAACTCACACGTGTCTGGAATCACCCACGACACCTGTTAAGCAAACTCTAAGTGGGGAGTCTACAACCTCGCGTAGCATGGGATCAAATTTATATCGCGCGCTCTAAGGGGTGGCCTCCCCTCTCGGTCCCAACCGGAAACACCCATGTCCCCGGACCAGGTGGCCTGCCTACCAGCTACAACCGGTATCTTCCACCATGGCCTCTCTGTACGGTGTGTGCTAGAAAGAGGTTGACAACTTACTGAATCGTACTCTACTTGCTGTAGAGACGAGTGGTAGTACGAAACAAGTATGGGGGTTACTGGCACAAGACTCGATCTATGGTCGACTCAGGAGGTTTAAGTATTCCCTGCATGATTAGTATAACGAATATATTTCATCCAACAGAGTCACCACTCATATCACCTTGCCATGCCATACCAGACATACCGTCCTGACGGAGACCGGCGACAAACTCATGCCTACCCAAGGCAGAGGTTTTCCCGGGTTCCTGCCGGTATGCATGCAAGGCACATGAGGGTGATTATCATCACAAGTGTGTCCATTTCCAACAGCATGGAAATCAATAACATGCACCCATGCATATGATCATATCACATGAAATAACAAGTTTCTCCAAAGTGAGGTGATGTTATGAACGTGTCATCGAACACACAAAAATATTATGCCGGGGTTCAGAATGCTTGCCTTCAATGTGTGGAAAGGCAGGGTGCACTCCAAAACTTGAAACATTTCTCCTCTCTTCAAAAATCCTATTTTAGCAATATAAAAGAATTAACACACAAAATAAAAACAGCACCAAAACTTGTTCTGAAATTTTTTTCAAATAAATCTTAAAATAAACTAGGTGAAATTTGAGAGAGGTAGGAAAAAGAATCATTTCATTTGGAGTTGTATTTAAAAAGTTATAGCCAGTCAAAGTTCTGGTCAAAATCTGTTATTTTAAATAAAACAGAAAAGAAAACGTTTCGGAGGGGAATACGCTTTCGGAGCGGGGGAAACGTACTGGGGGGATTACGCCTTCACTTAATCCCACGTGGACAGGCACGGGGTCGCTGATAGTGGGTCCAAAGAGTCCCACTAGTCAGGTTTGACTAGTCTCTCTTTCCCCCTCCTTCCCCTGTCCCGAGCGGAGGCGGAGCTCAGGCGATCGTCGCCGGCGACTGGCAGCTCTTCGCGGGGCCCCGAGGGCGGGGATGGATGCGCTACTCCAGTGCGGTCCTCCCGGTGGTTGCCAGGCCGGTGGGGACGGAGGGAGCTGCCGGCGGCGAGCTTCGCGGCGGAGGAGGCTTCGGGGGCGGAGTGAAAATTCTCCCGCAGTGAGCCCCGATCGAAATCGAGTAGAGGGAAAGGTTCACGGGAGGATGAGGAAGCTCTTGGTGGAGAGAACGGAGAGGGGGAGGCCCTGGTGGTGCCGAATTGGCCAGGGAAGTGGTGGCGGCCGCAGTTGCCGGAGGTGGGGAAGAAGACCTCCCCGGGTCGATTGGCTGCCATAGGAGAACTAGGGGAGCATTCTAAGGTTGCCTGTGTGCTCGGGGAAGCTCGGGGGCCTCCTTTTATAGCTCGTCGAGGTCGGTTCCGCGGCGGCCGGATAAGCTCTCCGGCGAACCGCCTCTCTGTAGCTTGTAGGGCAACGTGGCGTGGCTGGGGATGACAGCAGGAGCTAGCGGACGAGTGGGCACTGCTCCAAGGGCGAGCTGGCGAGCGGAGGTGGCTTTGGCGGCGCCGACCGTGGCAGAGGCGCGCTGCGGACGCCGGTGTGCCGCCAAAAATGCCCTGGCGGCGGCGCTGTAGCGTGTCAGGGTGGCTTGGCGCGATGCTGCGAGGCAGGGAGTGTGTGGCGAGGTGCTGCCGTGTGGGCCAAAGCCAGGGGGCCAGCGTGTCGGCTCGGGCGCGGCATCGTGCAATACGCGCGCTCTGGGCGCGTCCAGTGCACGCGCGGGAGATGCTCGACACAATGCCGCGGCATGCTACAGGTCGCAGGTGAGGTTGGGGTTTACCAGATCGAGGTTAGGAGCAATTGGGAGTCTACTGGACATGCTAGTTTGATCAGAGGTGCAAGCTCACAGTGCAATGCCAAAACTCATGTCAAAACTGGTCATGCCTACAGGGTGCTCGATAGAATGCCACATGCACCTAGGCATCTCTTGGGGTAGCCAAAACTTCCAGGTTGGGGTCTCTTTAGATGTACAAGAGGGTGGTGAGGTTAGTTTGCCAAAAGCAGAAACTTGTTAGTGCAAGTTTTGCAAAACTACATTTCTGGACAGGAAATAAATGACATTATTTCATGAACCAAAATTAATCCAAGGGTTGCATGCTCCTGGATTTAGGGGTTTGGTAGGGCTGTCTACCAGTAGGAGAAAACACAAGATCATTGGAGCAAAAATAAATAGGGTTGCAGTAGAAATCACAGGGCTGGACCAGAATGAAAATGAGGTTGATTCACTCAAATTTTTCAAAGAACAGCACGAGGTTTTTGCATAATGTGGAATGTTAGGCCATTACCATCATCCCATAATTTTGGTGGAGGCTAGAAAGAATTATTTAAAGGAGTTGTAGTGCAAAATTGCCCACTGGACCAGAGAACAAAATTTGCTGTAGAGCTCAAAATATTACATAAAATAAAGATGTTTTTGTACAAAAGTGATTTAAAAACATCACATGACATCTCCAAATTTTGGTTGGAATTTTAAGTGAATTTATCAAATGGTTGTAGTTCAAATAAGGTCATTTAACCTTGAAAATCCATTCTTCAAGAAAATAAAGATCAAGCAACTAAATTAGTTAATTAGTTATACTGACAAAAGGAAAGTTTTTCTTGAGAGGTTAAACAAGTCCAATAACATATTTGAAAAGTTTTCTCTTTGGGAAAAACTCATCATAACAGGGAAGGAGATGATTTAAACAATCAAAATGGAGCTCCGAAATTCAAAGTTTTAAATTCCTGGCAAAAATTTTAATAACTAAAACCTGGTTAAATTTTTTGGGGTGTTACAAAGGACATTAGACCTTTAATAAGCAGAGACTAGGAGTACCTGCTCTGGTACCAATTGTTAGGATTGAGAGTATATTGACCAGAGGGGGTGAATGGGAGATTCAAAAGTTCTTTCGAATGTTTTGAACAGATCCCTGACATAGTGGCGAAAATAAGGTACGATGAAAATGGCTCAATCAAGCATGATGTTGGGGAGCATATCTATCGACGTACGAAGAAATTATTGCTTGGGCTTGTGATAATACAGGTTTAATCACAACGATAGTAATGCTACAAGAAATTACATGAAGTAACATGAGATAAAACATGACAAGAACAGCGAAAGAAAAACTACAATAAGTTAACACAGATATCTGAAGTGAGCAACAGAGATGATTAATGTGAATGAATCATATAATAGATGATAATGATCAGCTAATCTATCAACACAGAGCACGAAAGTAAACTGCCAAAGGAATTGCAGTAAAGTAGAATGAACCAGTGTTGCTTGATGGCGATAGTGAGATTTGGTAGACCAGTTCATCCTTCTGCCAAAGGGCTACGTCTAGTTGGAGGGGTTGTGACTTAACACAGAAGACAAACTCTTTTCACCCTATTCTCCTACAACTCGAAGCTGATCAGACTTCAGTTGATTTCACTCGTGGTGGATACTTGTCGGCAATCTCCAAACCTTCGGTCGACCTTCGTGAACCACAATAACTCTTGGTTGCTGAAGATCTAGCTCGATGAAGACAACAACTCTTCAACACTCAAGCCGAAACCTATTTGTTTGCAGAGTGCGCAGCTCTCAAGAGTAATCTTAAACTCAAATTACTCAGATAGGGGGTGCTCAAATCAATCTTCTCAGAAATCTTAAGTAGAGCCGCCACCGGACAAAGCCGGTGTGGGGTGGCTATTTATAGCCGCAACCTTCCCTGATGGGAAATGGCCAAATTGGACATCGAGAGCAGTCAATGGCCAAACGACATGAATCCAACGGTCAGATTTTGAGCTCAACGGTAATATTACTTGCAGAGCAAGTAATGCTCAGTCTGAGACAAATCTCTCATGGCGAAGAAGATCACATTCTCTTGCTGGCAAGAATTTGCTTGGAACACAAAGAGATTTCTCTCACAACTTTCATAGGTTTGGGCTAAGCATCACAGCGGATCTAAGCTTCAAGAACCTATACCCCTCATAATAGTATGGAGGTCCTATGACTGAAATGAACAAAAGAAGAAAGACGGAAAGAATACTACGTCTTCAATTTGTCTTCGACTTCCGTTCGCTGCAGTCAATTTCTTCAGACAACAACTCCAAACCAAATGCTTTACTTCATCAGTAATCTTTCGAGGGGATAATTCCTTCACAATAATCTTCTCGTCTTCACTAGATGTAGCTCGTTCTTCTCTGCAGCGCAGATATGCTTCGGTGAAGTTCCTCGAACTTGGCACCGAAGATAGCATTCTCTTTCGATTTCTGTATGGACTATTTATCTCTATACACACTAGCAACCAAATCAGTCAATACTTGTTTCTATCAACAATCTCCAAAACACAGGAAGGCAGATATTGCACCAACAGTGCCTTGCCATAAGTTTGGCGAGGAGGTACCAAAGTAATCTAGGAGTGGATCACTGGACAGCGATCAAGAATATCCTGAAGTACCTGAAAATGACCAAAGATATGTTTCTCGATATGGAGGTGACGAAGAGCTCGTCATAAAGGGTTACGTTGATGCTAGCTTCGACACAGATCCGGATGACTCTAAGTCGCAAACCGAATACGTATTTATATTGAATGGTGGAGCTGTCAGTTGGTGTAGTTCTAAGAAGAGCGTCGTGGCGGGATTAACATGTGAAGAGGAGGATATAGCTGCTTCAGAAGCAGCGCATGAAGGAGTCTGGATGAAGGAGTTCATATCCAGTCTGGCTTTAATACCCAGTGCATCGGGTCCAATGGCAATCTTTTGTGACAACACTGGAGCAATTGCCACAGCTAAGGAGCCCAGGTTTCACAAGAGAACCAAACACATCAAGTGACGCTTCAACTCCATTCATGATTATGTCAAGGCTGGAGACAGAGAAATTTTTAAAGTACATACGGATCAAATTGTGGCAAGACCCGTTGACTAAACCTCTTCCATGGGCAAAACATGATCAGCACCAAGACTCCTTGGGTGTTAGTTTCATTATTATGTAATCTAGATTATTGACTTTAGTGCAAGTGGGAGACTGTTGGAAATATGTTCTAGAGGAAATAATAAAGTGGTTATTATTATATTTCCTTAATCATGATAAAGGTTTATTATTCATGCTATAATTGTATTGATCGGAAACTTAAATACATGTGTGGATACATAAACAAATACCAAGTCCCTAGTAAGCCTCTACTAGACTAGCTCGTTGATCAAAACATAGTTAAGGTTTCCTGAGCATAGACATAAGTTGTCATTTGATAACGGGATCACATCATTACAAGAATGATGTGATGGACAAGACCCATTCATTAGCATAGCATATGATCGTTCAGTTTATTGCTACTGTTTTCTTAATGTCAAATACATGTTCCTTTGACCATGAGATCATGCAACTCCTGGAATCAGGAGGAATGCCTTGTGTGTATCAAACATCACTTTGTCACTGGGTGATCATAAAGGTGCTCTACAGGTATCTCCGAAGGTGTCTGTTGAGTTGGCATGGATCAGTATTGGGATTTCTCACTCTGTATGACGGAGAGGTATCTCTGGGCCCTCTCAGTAATACAACATCACAATAAGCTTGCAAGCAAAGTGACTAAGGAATAAGTTACAAGATGTTGTATTGCACAACGAGTAAAGATACTTGCTGGTAACGATATTGAACTAGGTATGAAGATACCAACGACTGAATCTCGGGCTAGTAACATACCGACGGATAAAGGGAACTACATATGTTGTCATAAAGGTTCGACCGATAAAGATCTTCATAAAATATGTAGGAACCAATATAGGCATCCAGGTCCTGCTATTGGTTACTAACCTGAGAAGCGTCTCGTTCATGTCTACATCATTACCAAACCCGTAGGGTCTACACGCTTAACGTTCATTGCCAATATAGTATTATATGAGTTATGTATGTTGGTGACTGAATGTTGTTCAGAGTCCCGGATGAGATCACAAACATGACGAGGAGCTCATGTTCCGGAGGTAAAGATTGATATATATAGGATGATAGTATTTGGTCTCCGGAAGGGTTCTGGAATTCATCAAAAGGGTTTCTGATGTTTCTAGAAATGTTCTGGTGCGAGAACACTTTGATTGGGCCAAGGGGTACATGGTGCTTTAGGTCAGTGCAAAAGGAAATTTTGCAAAGGTCGGGGACCAGACGCCAGGGACCGTGGCATCTGGCCCTGGGCCAGACACCGAGGACCATGGCATCTGGGCCAGACGCCGAGGACCGTGGCGTCTAGTGCTAGAATCCGAGAAGGACTCTTCCTTGCATTCCAAACCGACTTTGGGGAGGCCCTCTCCCCAAGTAACGACCCCAGGACTCAACATATAAATAGACGAGCAGGACTAGCCCCTAGAACACAAGTTTTTGAGCCTCCTCTAGTTGGTCCTAGTTGGCTAATTAGAGCTAGCTCAAGCTACCTCTAATCCTCATAGTTAGAATCCCAGTGTGGTTCTAATCTCCTCCCTCTAGGTCATCCTCCGCTCTAAATCTGTTGTGCTTGGTGAAGCCCTACAGAAATAGTTTCACCACCACCGTCACCATGCCGTCGTGCCGCCAGAACTAATCTACTAATTCGGCCCTCTTGCTAGATCAAGAAGACGAGGACGTCATAGAGCTGAACGTGTGCTAACGCGGAGCTACCGTATGTTTGGTGCTTGATCGGAACAGATCGTGAAGGTGTACGAGTACATCAACCGCGTTGATAAACGCTAAAACAAAAAAATCTACGCACATGCAAAATCTATCCATGGAGATGCATAGCTACAAGAGGGGGAGTGCATCTACATACCCTTGTAGATCTCCAAGCAGAAGCGTTTATCAGCGCGGTTGATGTACTCATACACATTCACGATCCGTCTGGATCAAGTACCGAACATACGGCACCTCCGTGTTCAGCTTGATGACGTCCTCGCCTTCTCGATCCAGCAAGAGGGGTGAACTAGTAGATGATATCCGGTAGCACGACGGCATGGTGATGGTTGGTGATGAAGAACAATCTCTGAGAGCTTCGCCAAGCACTACAAAAACTAGATGGAGGATAAACTAGAGAGGACAGGGTTGCCGGCACATGGCTTAGTGAATCTTGATGTGTTCCAGGTGCTAGCCCTGCCCCTCTATTTATATGTTGAGCCCTGGGGTCGTAACTTGGACAAAGATCCTCCTCAAAGTCGGTTTTTGCCGCAAAGAAGAGTCCTTCTCAGACTTCCAGGACCAGACACCATAGTCCTTGGCGTTTGGCCCACACGCCATGGGCCTCGGCGTCTAGCCCAGGGCCAGACGCCAGGGTCTCAGGCGTTTGGCTTCCTGGCCTCCACAAAACTCCTTTTGCACCGACCTAAAGCCCCGTGGGCTTTACCCCTTGGCCTAACCATATCATCCTATATCAATCTTTACCAAAGAACCATTTCGGAGCTCCTCTCATGCCCGTGATCTCATTCGGGACTCCGAACAACATTCAGTCACCAACATACATAACTCATATAATACTATATTGTCAATGAACGTTAAGCGTGCAGACCCTACGGGGTCGAGAATGATGTAGACATGACCGAGATGCTTCTCCGGTCAATAACCAATAGCAGGACCTGGATGCCCATATTGGTTCCTACATATTCCATGAAGATCATTATCAGTCGAACCTTTATGACAACATACGTAGTTCCCTTTGTCTGTCGGTATGTTACTTGCCCGAGATTCGATCTTCGGTATCTCCATACCTAGTTCAATCTTGTTACCAGCAAGTCTCTTTACTCGTTCCGTCATATATCATCTCGTAACTAACTCTTTAGTCACGTTTCTTGCAAGCTTCTTATGATGTGTATTACCAAGAGGGCCAGAGATACCTCTCCGATACTCGGAGTGACAAATCCCAATCTTGATCCATGTCAACTCAACAGACACCTTCGGAGATACCTGTAGAGCATATTTATAATCACCCAGTTACGTTGTGATGTTTGATAGCACACAAGGTATTCTTCCGATATCCGATAGTTGCATGACCTCATGGTCGAAGGAACATGTATTTGACATTCAGAAAATAGTAGCAATAAACTGAACGATCATATGCTAAGATAATGGATGGGTCTTGTCCATCACACCATTCTCCTAATGATGTGATACCATTATCAAATGACAACTCATTTCTATGGGGTTAGGAAACCTTAACCATCTTTTGATCAACTAGCTAGTCTAGTAGGGGCTCACTAGGGACACGGTATTTGTTTATGTATCTACACATGTATTTAAGTTTCTGGTTAATATAATTCTAGCATGAATAATAAACTTTTATCATGATTAAGAAATATAATAATAACCATTTTATTATTGCCTCTAGGGCATATTTTCATCAGTCTCCCACTGGCACTAGAGTCAATAATCTAGTTCACATCGCCATGAGATTAACACTCATAGTTCTCATTGCCATGTGACCAACACCCAAATAGTTTACTAGAGTCAATAGTCTAGTTCACATCGCCATGTGATTAACACCCAAAGAGTACTAAGGAGTGATCATGTTTTGCTTGTGAGAGAAGTTTAGTCAACCGGTCTACCATATTTTGATCTGTATGTATTTTGCAAATTTCTATGTCTGCAATGCTCTGCATGGAGCTACTCTAGTTAATTGCTCCCACTTTCAATATGTATCTAGATCGAGACTCATAGTCATCCGGATTGGTGTCAAAGCTTACATAGATGTAACCCTTTACGACAAGCTCTTTATCACCTCCATAACCGAGAAATATCTCCTTAGTCCTCCTAGGTAACTAAGGATAATTTTGACCACTGTCCAATGATCTTACTCATGGATCACTATTGTACCCCCTTGCCAAACTCATGGCAAGGTACACGACAGGTCTGGTACACAGCATGGCATACTTTATAGAACCTATGGTTGAGGCATAGGTAATGACTTTCATTCTCTCTCTATCTTTTGTCGTGGTCGGGTTTTGAGTCTTTACTCAACTTCACACCTTGCAACACAGGCAAGAAACCTTTCTTTTACTCTATGTTGAACTTTTTCAAGACTTTGCCAAGGTATGTGCTTTGTGAAAGTCCTATTAAGTGTGTCGATCTATCCCTATAGATCTTGATGCCCAATATATAAGCAGCTTCACCGAGGTCTTTTACTGAAAAATTCTTATTCGAGTATCCTTTTATGCTATCCAGAAATTCTATATCATTTCCAATCAACAATATGTCATCCACATATAATATCAGAAATGCTACAGAGCTCCCACTCACTTTCTTTTAAATACAGGCTTCGCGGTAAGTCTGTATAAAACCATATGCTTTGATCACCTCATCAAAGCGTATATTCCAATTCTGAGATGCTTGCACTAGTACATAAATGGATCGCTGGAGCTTGCACACTTTTTTAGCACCTTTAGGATCGACAAAACCTTCTCGTTGCATCATAAACAACTCTTCTTTAAGTAATCCATGAAGGAATGCAGTTTTGACGTCCATTTGCCAGATTTCATAATTATAAAATGTGGCAATTGCTAACACGATTCATACTGACTTAAGCATCGCTATGGGTGAGAAAGTCTCATTGTAGTCAACCCCTTGAACTTGTCGAAAAACCTTTTGTGACAAGTCAAACTTTGTAGATAGTGACATTACCATCAGCGTCTGTCTTCTTCTTGAAGATCTATTTATTCTCAATGGCTTGCCGATCATCGGGCAATTCCACCAATACTTTGTTCTCATACATGGATCCTATCTCAGATTTCATGGCCTCAAGCCATTTCATCATAGCTTCTTCATAGTTCGTAGGTTCGCCATGGTCTAATAACATAACTTCCAGGATAGGGTTACCGTACCACTCTAGTGCAGATCGTGCTCTTGTCGACATACGAGGTTCAGTAGTAACTTGATCTGAAGTTTCATGATCATTATCGTTTGCTTCCTCTCTAGTTGGTGTAGGCATCACAGGAAAGGTTTTCTATGATGTGCTACTTTCCAATTCAAGAGAAGGTACAATTATCTCATCAAGTTCTACTTTGCTCTCACTCACTTCTTTCGGAAGAAACTCCTTCTCTAGAAAGGATCAATTCTTGGCAACAAAGATCTTGCCTTCGAATCTGTGGTAGAAGGTGTACCCAATAGTTTCCTTAGGGTATCATATGAAGACGCACTTCTCCGATTTGGGTTCGAGCTTATCAGGCTGAAGCCTTTCAACATAAGTGTCACATCCCCAAACTTTAAGAAACGATGGATTAGGTTTCTTGCCAAACCATAGTTCATACAGTGTCGTCTCAACGGATTTAGACGGTGCCCTATTTAACGTGAATGTGGTTGTTTCTAATGCATATCCCCAAAATGATAGTGGTAAATCAGTAAGAGACATCATAGAACGCACCATATCTAATAAAGTACGGTTATGACGTTCGGACACACCATTACGTTGTGGTGTTCCAGGTGGCATGAGTTGTGAAACAATTCCACATTGTTTTAAATGAAGGCCAAACTCATAACTCAAATATTCACCTCCGTGATCAGCTTGTAGAAACTTTATTTTCTTATTCCGATGATTCTCCACTTCACTCTGAAATTTTTTGAACTTTTCAAATGTTTCAGGCTTGTGTTTCATCAAATAGATATACCCATACCTACTCCAATCATCTATGAAGGTCAGAAAATAACGATACCCGCCATGTGCTTCAACACTCATCGGACTGGATACATTAGTATGTATTATTTCCAATAAGTTATTATCTCGCTCCATTGTTTCGGAGAACGAAGTTTTAGTCATATTGCCCATGAGGCATGGTTTGCAAGTATCAAATGATTCATAATCAAGTGATTCCAAAAGTCCATCTACATGGAGTTTCTTCATGCGCTTTACACCAATATGACCTAAATGGCAGTGCCACAAGTATGTTGCACTATCATTATCAACTTTACATCTTTTTGGCATCAATATTATGAATATGTGTATCACTACGATCGAGATTCAGTAAACCATTTGCATTGAGTGTATGACCATAGAAGGTTTTATTCATGTAAACAGAACAACAATTATTCTCTGACTTAACTGAATAATCGTGTTGCAACAAACACGATCTAATCTTGTTCTTGCTCAATGCAAACACCAAATAACATTTATTTAGGCTCAACACTAATCCTGGAGGTAGAGGCAGTGTGTGATGGTGATCGTATCAACATTGGAATCACTCCCAACACACATCGTCACCTCGCCCTTAACTAGTCTCTGTTTATACTGCAACTCCTGTTTCGAGTTACTAATCATAGCAACTGAACCAGTATCAAATACCCAGGGGGTACTACGAATACTAGTAAGGTACACATCAATAACATGTATATCAAATATACCTTTGTTCACTTTGCCATCCTTCTTATATGCCAAGTATTTGGGACAGTTCCTCTTCTAGTATTCCCTTTGCAGTAGAAGCACTCAATTTCAGGCTTAGGTAGCATTGGGCTTCTTCACGGGAGTGGAAACTTGCTTGACATTCTTCTTGAAGTTCCCTTTCTTTCCCTTTGTCCTTTTTCCTGAAACTACTGGTCTTGTTAACCATCAACACTTGATGCTCTTTCTTGATTTCTGCCTTTGCCGATTTCAGCATCACGAAGAGCTCAGGAATCGTTTTCGTCATCCCTTGCATATTATAGTTTATCACGAAGTTCTAGTAGCTTGGTGATAGTGTCTAGAGAACTCTGTCGATCACTATCTTATCTGGAAGATTAATTCCCACTTGATTCAAGCGATTGTAGTACCCAGACATTCTGAGCACATGCTCACTGGCTGAGCTATTCTCCTCCATCTTGTAGGCAAAGTACTTGTCAGAGGTCTCATACCTCTCGACACTGGCATGAATCTGAAGTACCAATTTCAGCTCTTGGAACATCTCATATTCTCCATGGTGTTAAAAACGTTTTTGAATTCCTGGTTCTACGCCGTAAATCATGGCACACTAAACAATTAAGTAGTCATCATATCAAGCTTGCCAAACATTCATAACATCTGCATCTGCTCCTGCAATAGGTCTGTCACCTAGCGGTGCATCAAGGACATAATTCTTCTATGCAACAATGAGAATAATCCTCAGATCTTGGACCCAGTCTGCATCATTGCCACTATCATCTTTCAACTTAGTTTTCTCTAGGAACATATCAAAAAATAGGGGAGCTATATTGAAGCTATAGATCTCCAACATAGATATGCAAAAACTATTAAGACTAAGTTCATGATAAATTTAAGTTCAATTAATCAAATTACAAATGAACTCCCACTTAAATTAACATCCCTCAAGTTTTTTAAGTGATACATGATCCAAATCAACTAACCCATGTCCGATCAACACGTGAGATGGGGTAGTCATTAATGGTGAACATCTCTATGTTGATCATATCTACTATATGACTCATGTTCAACCTTTTGGTATCTAGTGTTCCGAGACCATGTTTGTACTTGCTAGGCTTGTCAAGTTTAATCCAAGTATTCTTCGTGTGCAAAACTGGATTACACCCATTGTATGTGAACGTAGAGTCTGTCACACCCGATCATCATGTGGTGCTTCGATAACCCACAAGTGCAGGGGATCGCAATAGCTTTCGAGGGTAGAGTATTCAACCCAAATTTAGTAATTCGACACAAGGGGAGCCAAAGAATATTCTTAAGTATTAGCAGTTGAGTTGTCAATTCAACCACACCTCGATAACTTAGTATCTGCAGCAAGGTATTTAGTAGCAAAGTAGAATGATAGTAATGGTAACAGTGGTAAAGGTAAAAATAGTATTGATAGCAGTATTGTAGTGATTGTAACAGTAGCAACGGAAAAGTAAATAAGCGAAGCACAATATATGAAAAGCTCGTAGGCATTGGATGAGTGATGGATAATTATGTCGGATGTGATTGCTCGTGTAATAGTTATAACATAGGGTGACACAGAACTAGCTCCAATTCATAAATGTAATGTAGGCATGTATTCCGAATATAGTCACACATGCTTATGGAAAAGAACTTGCATGACATCTTTTGTCCTACCCTCCCGTGGCAGCGGGGTCCTAGTGGAAACTAAGGGATATTAAGGCCTCCTTTTAATAGAGAACCGGACCAAAGCATTAACACATAGTGAATACATGAACTCCTCAAACTACGGTCATCACCAAGAAGTATCCCGATTATTGTCACTTCGGGGTTGTCGGATCATAACACATAATAGGTGACTATAGACTTGCAATATAGGATCAAGAACTCACATATATTCATGAAAACATAATAGGTTCAGATATGAAATCATGGCACTCAGGCCTTAGTGACAAGCATTAAGCATAACAAAGTCATAGCAACATCAATCTCAGAACATAGTGGATACTAGGGATCAAACCCTAACAAAACTAACTTGATTACATGGTAAATCTCATCCAAACCATCACTGTCCAGCAAGCCTACGATGGAATTACTCACGCACGGCAGTGAGCATCATGAAATTGGTGATGGAGGATGGTTGATGATGACGATGGCGACGAATCCCCCTCTTCGCAGCCCCGAACGGACTCCAGATTAGCCCTCCCGAGAGGTTTTAGGGCTTGGCGGCGGCTCCGTATCGTAAAACGCGATGAAAACTTCCTCTCTGATTTTTTTCTCCGCGAAATAGAATATATGGAGTTGGAGTTGAGGTCGATGGAGCAGCAGGGGGCCCACGAGACAGGGGGGCGCGCCCTATAGGGGGGGCGCCCCCCACCCTTGTGGACATGGTGTGCGCCCCCTAGCCTTCATCTTTTGCCAGTATTTTTATATTTTCTGAAAATTATCTCCAAGGATTTTCAAGTCATTCCGAGAACTTTTGTCTCTGCACAAAAATAACACCATGGCAGTTCTGCTGAAAACAGTGTCAGTCCGGGTTAGTTTCATTCAAATCATGCAAGTTAGAGTCCAAAACAAGGGGAAAAGTTTTTGGAAAAGTAGATACGTTGGAGACGTATCAACTCCCCCAAGCTTAAACCTTTGCTTGTCCTCAAGCAATTCAGTTGATAAAATGAAAGTGATAAAGAAAAACTTTTACAAACTCTGTTTGCTCTTGTTGTTGTAAATATGTAAAGCCAGCACCCAAGGTTTCTGCAAAGATTATGAACTAACCATATTCGCAATAACACTCAAGTCTCATGTTTACTCATATCAATGGCATAATCAACTCGTGAGCAATAATAATAAAACTTGGATGATAACACTTTCTCAAAACAATCATAATATGATATAACAAAATGGTATCTTGCTAGCCCTTTCTGAGACCGCAAAACATAAATGCAGAGCACCTTTAAAGATCAAGGACTGACTAAACATTGTAATTCATGGTAAAAGAGATCCACTCAAGTCATACCCGATATAAACTAATAGTAATACATGCAAATGATAGTGTGCTCTCTAGCGGGTGCTTTTTAATAAGAGGGTGATGACTCAACATAAAAGTAAATAGATAGGCCCTTCGCAGAGGGAAGCAGGGATTCGTAGAGGTGCTAGAGCTCAATTTTAAAATAGAGATTGAATAACATTTTGAGCGGCATACTTTCACTGTCAAAGCAACAACTATGAGATGGCTATATCTTCCATACTACATGCATCATAGGTGGTTCCCAAACAGAATGGTAAAGTTTATACTCCCCCACCACCAACAAGCATCAATCCATGGCTTGCTCGAAACAACGAGTGCCTCCAACTAACAACAGCCCTGGGGGAGTTTTGTTTAATTATATTGATTTGCTTTGATCTTTTTGGATCACGGGACTGGGCATCTCGGTTACCGGCCCTTTCTCATGAATGAGGAGCAGAGTTCACTCCTCTTGAGAATAATCCACCTAGCATGGAAGATACAGGCAGCCCTAGTTGAAACATGAGCTGCTCGAGCATACAAAACAGAATTTCATTTGAAGTTTTGGAGTTTGGCACATACAAATTTACTTGGAACGGCAGGTAGATACCGCATATAGTAAGGTATGGTGGACTCATATGGAATAACTTTGGGGTTTATGGAATTTGGATGCACAAGCAGTATTCCCGCTTAGTACAGGTGAAGGCTAGCAAAAGACTGGGAAGCGACCAACTAAGAGAGCAACCATTATAACTCATAGCTAATTAAGCATGGCATAAGCAACTATAATCTCTAAATGTCATTGCAAACATGTCTACTTCATAATAAGCTGAATCGGGAATGATGAACTCATCATATTTACAAAAACAAAAGAGGTCGAGTTCATACCAGCTTCTCTCATCTCAATCAGTCCATCTTATATCGTCATTATTGCCTTTCACTTGCACGACCGAACGATGTCTATAATAATAAGAGTGCACGTGCATTGGACTAAGCTGGAATCTACAAGCATTCATTTCAAGAGAGAAGACAAGGTAATATGGGCTCTAAATTAAATCAAAAATCATGCATAAGAGAGCCACTAAACATTTTCAATATAGTCTTCTACTCTTGACTCCCAAAGAAAGGAAAAAGAAATAAAACTATTTACACGGGAAAGCTCTCAACAAGTAATATAAGAACGAGAAATCTTTTTGGATTTTCTTTTTAATTATTTCTACTACAGGCATGGAAATTAAACTAACTATTTTTTTTGGTTTTTTATAAGGTTTATCAAACACACAAGAAGAAAACTAGAAAAAGAATTTAAACTAGCATGGATAGTACAATGAAAGAGTATGAGCACCGACGACTAGAATAGTGTGTGGACATGAATGTAAAGTCGGTGGGAAATACGTACTCCCCCAAGCTTAGGCTTTTGGCCTAAGTTGGTTTATGGCCATGGATAGCCTGACTGATATCCGTAGTTGTAACTGGGGTCGTACTGAGATACAGCAGTCATTGCCTCCTCAGCTGCTGCCTGACGGCGGGCTGTTTCCCCTTCCTCTCGTGTTCATTTGCCTCCTCCCTGGTGACAACATATCTTCGTTTTGCCTGATAATCAAAAAGGGTAGGAGCAGGGAGAGTAATATGGACAGCACGACGCCTGTCAAAGATTAGTCGATATTGGAGGAATTGGTCTTTCCTTTCAAGGAATTGATTACTAACCATAGCATTATGATCTAAATAAGCAGGGAGCAACTCCGTATCATTTTCATGTATGGGTATCTCAAGATAATTAGCCACACGGGTTGCATAAATTCCTCCGAAAAAGTTTCCAGCTAAAGCATTATGATACAACCTACGTGCAACAATTTCCCCTAAATTGTATCGTCTATCAGCTAATACAGCACTCTTGAGTACACACAGATCAAGGACACACATGTGACATGCTTCATCTTTACCATTAATACATCTACCAATGAAGAGAGCAAAATAATGTATAGAAAGAAAATGATGCTCCCTAAGGTAGCTTGTGCTATGTCCCTGGATTCTCCCATAGTGATACTAGCAAGAAAATCTTTATATTCAGATTTACTTGGTTCATTAATACTTCCCCACTGCGGGAGTTTGCAAGCAGTAGTAAAATCTTCTAGGTCCATGGTATACGATTTATCATAAATATCAAACAGGACACTTTGAGAATTGCGCGAAGATGTAAATGTAAACCTTCTCACAAATGAATCAGTTAAGTACTGGTACTGCGGGCACTTATCTTGCATGAACGCCTCAAGGTCGACATTACGCACATATGCATCAAATTAATCCTTAATACCTGTTGCAACCATAAATGGCTCTGATGGCCATTCACAAGGCCGTACATAAGCTTCCTTTGGTAATTTGTCATCGAGCTCACGTATTGCGAGCCGGGGTCCTTTCTTTCTTGAAGAACCACCTTGGTACATTTTCCTGAACATATTTCTTTTTCTGCAATATTTCTGAAATTTTTAGTAACTTCGAAATAAAAGTAAATAAAACTGAACAAGATTGATAGCAACTACTCCTACAAGTGCCTAGAGCCTATATCATGCATTAAAATCACTTGGGACCTCATAAATTTGACATGCAAGCTCAAGAACAGGGTCACCTATGTAGCAAAAATTTCCAATGAATAAAGCACTAGAACAAAAACAAATTGGATCAATGGAGGAGTCACATACCAAGCAACAATGTCCCAAAGCAGTTTTGTGAAGGGGGCTTTGAGCAAGGAGATCGAAAATCACAGCAAAATGAGCTAGAACTCGTGCTTGAGCTGGATGGGGATTTTTTTTTGGCAGGAAGATGGAGTGTGTGGGTGCAGGCATAAGTGGAGGGGTCCACCGTGGGCCCACGAGACAAGGGGCGCGCCCTATAGGGGGGGGCGCCCTCCACCCTCGTGGCCAGGTGGCAGACCCCCCTTGCAGTGTTTTCAATGCCTAAAATCCTTAAATAATCCATAAAAAATCATACTAAATTTGCAGGGCATTTGGAGCACTTTTATTTTTGGGATTTTTTTTATTGCATGGATAATTCAGAAAACAGACAAAATATTTTATTTCTACTTTATTTATTCTAAGTAATAGAAAGTAAAGAGAGGGTACAGAAGGTTGTGCCTTCTAGTTTCATCCTTCTCATGATCATCAAAAGGAATCCACTAACAAGGTTGATCAAGTCTTGTTAACAAACTCATTCCGAATCACATAAAAAATGGAGAAATTTCAAAGTGACACTAGGTTACCTCAACGGGGATATGAAAATCCCCAATAATAAGAATATCATACTTTTTCTTTGTAGTAGGAAGAGGAAATTCAAAACCTCTAATAATAATTGATGGAATTTTCCCAATAGAATTTATGTTGTGAACTTGAGGTTGTTTCCTCGGAAAATGTACCGTATGCTCATTTCCATTAACATGAAAGGTGACATTGCCTTTGTTGCAATCAAAAACAGCACCTGCAGTATTTAAAAAGGGTCTACCGAGGATAATCGACATACTGTCGTCCTCAGGAATATCAAGAATGACGAAGTCTGTTAAGATAGCAACATTCGCAACAACAACAGGCACGTCCACACAAATGCTGACAGGTATAGCAATTGATTTATCGGCCATTTGCAAGGATATCTCAGTGGGTGTCAACTTACTTAATTCAAGTCTACGGTACAAGGAAAGAGGCATAACACTAACACCGGCTCCTAAATCACATAAAGCAGTTTTAACATAATTTATTTTTATGGAGCATGGTATAGTGGGTACTCCGGGATCACCAAGTTTCTTAAGTATTCCATCCTTAAAGGTATAGTTAGCAAGCATGGTGGAGATTTCAGCTTCGGGTATTTTCCTTTTATTAGTGATGATATCTTTCATGTATTTAGCTTATTTCTTATGAGCAAGGAAATATTTAGCAGAGAAGTAATAAATCATATCCTGGGGACTACGCACACAACCAGGATCAAGGGAATTAAACCAAGTTTTAGCATCACCCTTTAATGAGAACGGAAATATCTTAATAATATAATAATAGCGAGACTTCTCATCATTAGTAAACAGGGTGGCTATATCATTTAACTTAGTAAGATGTGCCACAACAGTTTCAGATTCAGTGCCATAGAAAGGATCAGATTCAACTAAAGTAATAATCTCAGGATCAACAGAGAATTCATAGTCCTTATCAGTAACACAGATAGGTGAAGTAGCAAAACCAGGGTTTGGTTTCATTCTAGCATTAAGGGATTGCTGCTTCCATTTAGCTAATAACTTCTTAAGATCGTATCTATCCTTGCAAGAAAAAATAGCTCTAGCAGCTTATTCATCCATAACATAACCCTCAGGAACAACAGGCAATTCATAATTAGGAGGAGAACCTTCATCATCACTTTCATCAATAATTTCATTTTCAATAATTTCATTCTCCCTAGCCCTAGTAAGTTGTTCCTCAAGAAATTCACCTAATGGCACAGTAGTATCAAGCATAGAAGTAGTTTCATCGTAAGTATCATGCATAGCAGAAGTGGCATCATCAATAACATGCGACATATCAAAATTCTTAGCAATAGCACGTTTAGGTGTCGCAAGCTTACTCATAACAGAAGGAGAATCTAGTGCAGATCTAGATGGCAGTTCCTTACCTCCCCTCGTAGTTGAGGGATAAATTTTAGTTCTTTGATCTTTCAAGTTCTTCATAGTGCTCAGTAGATATAAATCCCAAGTGACTCAGAGAATAGAGCTATGCTCCCCGGCAACGGTGCCAGAAATTAGTCTTGATAACCCACAAGTGTAGGGGATCGCAGCAGCTTTCGAGGGTAGAGTATTCAACCCAAATTTATTGATTCGACATAAGGGGAGCCAAAGAATATTCTTAAGTATTAGCAGTTGAGTTGTCAATTCAACCACACCTGGATAACTTAGTATCTGCAGCAACGTATTTAGTAGCAAAGTAGTATGATAGTAATGGTAACAGTGGTAAAGGTAAAAATAGTATTGATAGTAGTATTGTAGTGATTGTAACAGTAGCAACGGAAAAGTAAATAAGCGAAGCACAATATATGAAAAGCTCGTAGGCATTGGATCAGTGATGGATAATTATGTCGGATGCGATTCCTCATGTAATAGTTATAACATAGGGTGACATAGAACTAGCTCCAATTCATCAATGTAATGTAGGCATGCATTCCAAATATAGTCACACGTGCTTATGGAAAAGAACTTGCATGACATCTTTTGTCCTACCCTCCCGTGGCAGCGGGGTCCTAGTGGAAACTAAGGGATATTAAGGCCTCCTTTTAATAGAGAACCGGACCAAAGCATTAACACATAGTGAATACATGAACTCCTCAAACTAAGGTCATCACCGAGAAGTATCCCGATTATTGTCACTTTGGGGTTGTCGGATCATAACACATAATAGGTGACTATAGACTTGCAAGATAGGATCAAGAACTCACATATATTCATGAAAACATAATAGGTTCAGATCTGAAATCATGACACTCGGGCCCTAGTGAGAAGCATTAAGCATAGCAAAGTCATAGCAACATCAATCTCAGAACATAGTGGATACTAGGGATCAAACCCTAACAAAACTAACTTGATTCCATGGTAAATCTCATCCAACCCATCACTGTCCAGCAAGCCTACGATGGAATTACTCACGCACGGCGGTGAGCATCATGAAATTGGTGATGGAGGATGGTTGATGATGACGATGGTGACGAATCCCCCTCTCCGGAGCCCCGAAGGGACTCTAGATCAGCCCTCCCAAGAGGTTTTAGGGCTTGGCGGCGGCTGCGTATCATAAAATGTTATGAAAACTTCCTCTCTGATTTTTTTTCTCCGCGAAACGGAATATATGGAGTTGGAGTTCAGGTCGGTGGAGCAGCATGGGGCCCATGAGACAGGGGGCGCGCCCCCCACCCTCGTGGAGAGGGTGTGGGCCCCCTAGCCTTCATCTTTTGCCAGTATTTTTTATATTTTCTGAAACTTATCACCGAGGATTTTCAAGTCATTCCGAGAACTTTTGTTTCTGCACAAAAATAACACCATGGCTGTTCTGCTGAAAACAGCGTCAGTCCGGGTTAGTTTCATTCAAATCATGCAAGTTAGAGTCCAAAACAAGGGAAAAGTGTTTGGAAAAGTAGATACGTTGGAGACGTATCATGCTTCAAAACGACGAACTTTGGCAACTGTGCATACTCAGGGAGAACACTTTTATCTTGAAATTAAGTGAAGCGATCATCTTATAATGCTACCGTTGTTCTAAGCAAAATAAGATGCATAAAGGATAAACATCACATGCAACCAAAATATGTGACATGATATGGCCATCATCATCTTGTGCTTTTGATCTCCATCTCCAAAGCATCGTCAAGATCTCCATCATCACCGGCTCAACACCTTGAACTCCATCGTTGCATCAGGGTCGTCTCGCCAACTATTGCTTCTACAACTATTACTAACGCATAGCGATACAGTAAAGCAATTATATGGCGCTTGCATTTCATACAATAATTAAGAGAGAACCCTAAGGCTCGTGCCAGTTATCGATATTACAAAACATGATCATCTCATACAACAACGTATATCACATCACGTCTTGACCATATCACATCACAACATGCCCTGCAAAAACAAGTTAGACATCCTCTACTTTGTTGTTGCAAGTTTTACGTGTCTGCTACGGGCTTCTAGCAAGAACCATTCTTACTTATGCAACAAACACAACGGTGATTTATCAAGTTTGTTGTTTTAAGATTCTTCAAGGACCGGCCGTATTCAAATTCTATTCAACTAAATTAGGAGAAACAGACACCCGCCAGCCACCTTTATGCAAAACAAGTTGCATATCAGTCGGTCAAACCGGTCTCATGTACGTGGACATGTAAGGTTGGTCCGGGCCGCTTCGTCCCACAATACGGCCAAATCAAAATAAGACGTTGGTAGTAAGCAGTATGACCATCACCACCCACAGATCCTTTGTGTTCTACTCGTGCATATCATCTACGCATAGACCTGGCTCGGATGCCACTGTTGGGGAACATTGCATGGAAAACAAAACAAATTACACACATGCAAGATCTATCCATGGAGATGCATAGCTACGAGAGGGGGAGAGCATCTTCATACCCTCAAAGATCGCTAAGCGGAAGCGTTTATCAACACGTTGATGTATTCGTACACCTTCACAATCCGTCCCAATCAAGTACTAAACATACGGCACCTCTACGTTCAACACACGTTCAGCTCGATGACGTCCTTGCCTTCTTGATCTAGCAAAAGGGGCGAAGTAGTAGATTAGTTCCGACAGCACGACGGCATGCTGACGATTGGTGATGAAGAACAATCTCTGCAGGGCTTCGCCAAGCACTATAGAAACTAGAGGGGGGATAAACTAGAGGGGACTGGGTTGCCGGCACACAGCTTGGTGAATCTTGATGTGTTCCAGGTGCTAGCCTTACCCTGATATTTATATGTTGATCCCTGGGGCTGTAACTTGGAGAAAGAGCCTGCTCAAAGTTGGTTTTGCCCGCAAGGAAGAGTCCTTCTCGGACTTCCAGGACCAGAGGCCACAGTCCTTGGCGTTTGGCCCAGATGCCATGGGCCTCGGCGTCTGGCCCAGGGCCAGATGCCAGGATCTAAGGCATTTGGCCACCTGGACTCTGCAAAACTCCTTTTGCACCGACCTAAAGCACTGTGGGCTTTACCCCTTGGCCTAACCATATCATCCTATATATCAATCTTTACCTCTGGACCATTTCAGAGCTCCTCATCATGTCTGTGATCTCATCCGGGACTCCAAACAATATTCAGTCACCAACATACATAGCTCATATAATACTATATCATCAACAAACGTTAAGCGTGCGGACCCTACGGATTCGAGTATGATGTATACATGACTGAGACGTTTCTCCGATCAATAACCAATAGCGGGACCTGGATGCCCATATTGGTTCCTACATATTCCACGAAGATCTTTATTGGTCGAACCTTTATGACAACATATGTAGTTCCCTTTGTCTATCGGTATGTTACTTGCCCGAGATTCGATCGTCGGTATATCCATACTGAAGGAAATATGCCCTAGAGGCAATAATAAAGTTGTTATTTGTATTTCCTTATATCATGATAAATGTTTATTATTCATGCTAGAATTGTATTAACTGGAAAATTAGTATATGTGTGAATACATAGACAAAAGAAAGTGTCCCTAGTATGCCTCTACTTGACTAGCTCGTTAATCAAAGATGGTTATGTTTCCTGACCATAGACATGTGTTGTCATTTGATGAACGATATCACATCATTAGAGAATGATATGATGGACAAGACTGATCCGTTAGCTTAGTGTAATGATCGATAAGTTTTATTGCTATTACTTTCTTCATGACTTATACATGTTCCTCTGACTATGAGATTATGCAACTCCCGAATACTGGAGGAACATCTTGTGTGCTATCAAACATCACAACGTAACTGGGTGATTATATAGATGCTCTATAGGTGTCTCCAAAGGTGTTTGTTGGGTTGGCATAGATCGAGATTAGGATTTGTCACTCCGTGTATCGGAGAGGTATCTCTGGGCCCTCTAAGTAATACTCATCACTATAAGCCTTGCAAGCAATGTGACTAATGAGTTAGTTAAAGTATGAAGCATTATGGAATGAGTAAAGAGACTTGCAGGTAACGAAATTGAACTTGGTATGATGATACCGACGATCGAATCTCGGGCAAGTAACATATCGGTGACAAAGGGAACAACCTATGTTGTTGTGCGGTTTGACCGATAAAGATCTTTTGTTGAATATGTAGGAGCCATTATGAGCATCCAGGTTCTGCTATTAGTTATTGATCAGAAATGTGACTCAATCATGTCTACATAGTTCTCGAACCCACAGGATCCGCATGCTAAACATTCGATGACGATTTGTATTATGAGTTATGTGTTTTTGATGATCGAAGTTTGTTCGGAGTCCGGGATGAGACCACGGGCATGACGAGGAGGCTCGAAATTGTAGAGAGGTAAATATTGATATATTGCAAGGTGGTATTCAGACACCGAAAGGGTTCCGGAGTGTATCTGGTACAAACCAGAGTACCGGAAGGGTTACCGGAACCCCCTGATTGAAGATATGGGCCATATGGGCCATGGAGGGGAGGCTAACCAGCCCACAAGGGGCTGGTGCACCCCCCACAAGGGAGGAGGCCTAATTGGACTAGGGCAAGGGGGCGCCACCCCCCTTTCCTTCTCCTACTCCCTCTCCTCCCCCCTTTCCACCTCCGTAAGAAGGAAAAAAGAGGGGGTCGAATCCTACTAGGAGTTGAGTCCTAGTAGGACTCCCCCCCTCCCTTGGCGCGCCCCTGGTGGCTGGCCTCCTCCTTCTTCCTTTATATATGGGGGCAGGGGCACCCCAAAGGCATGACATTGTCTTAGCCATGTGCGGTGCCCCCCTCCACCGTTTACTCCTCTGACAGTATCATCGTAGTGCTTAGGCGAAACCCTACGCGGATCACACCATCCACATCGTCATCATGTCATCGTGCTAGCAAAACTCTCCCTCGACCCTCTGCTGGATCAAGAGTTCAAGGGACATCATCGAGCTGAAAGTGTGCTGAACTGGGAGGTGTCGTACGTTCGGTCCTAGATCGGTTGGATCATGAAGACGTTCGACTACATCAACCGCGTTAACATAACGCTTCCGCTTTCGGTCTACGAGGGTACGTGGACACAACCTCCCCCTCTCGTTGCTATGCATCTCCTAGATAGATCTTGCATGAGCGTAGGAAATTTTTGAAATTGCATGCTACATTCCCCAGCAATGGTATCAGAGCCAGGTCTATGTGTAGATGATTTGCACAAGTAGAACACAAAGAGTTGTGGCAGATAATAGTCATAATGCTTACCACCAACGTCTTACTTTGATTCGACAATATTGTTGGATGAAGCGGCCCGGACCGACATTACATGACCGTGTTCATGAGACTGGTTCTACCGACGTGCTTTGCACACAGGTGGCTGGCGGGTGTCTGTTTCTCCAACTTTAGTTGAATCGAGTTTGACTACGGCCGGTCCTTGTTGAAGGTTAAAACAGCACACTTGATGAAAAATCGTTGTGGTTTTGATGCGTAGGTAATAACAGTTCTTGCTAGAAGCCCGTAGCAGCCACGTAAAACTTGCAACAACAAAGCAGAAGATGTCTAACTTGTTTTTGCAGGGCTTGTTGTGATGTGATATGGTCAAGACATGATGTGATATAAATTGTTGTATGAGATGATCATGTTTTGTAACAGAGTTATCGGCAACTGGCAGGAGCCATATGGTTGTCGCTTTATTATATGAAATGCAATTTCCATGTAATTGCTTTACTTTATCTCTAAGCCATAGCGATAGTCTTAGAAGCAATAGTTGGCGAGACGACAACGATGCTACGATGGAGATCAAGGTGTCAAGCCGGTGACGATGGAGATCATGATGGTGCTTTGGAGATGGAGACCAAAGGCACAAGATGATGATGGCCATATCATGTCACATATTTTGATTGCATGTGATGTTTATCTTTTGTGCATCTTATTTTGCTTAGTACGGCGGTAGAATTATAAGATGATCCCTCACTAAATTTCAAGGTATAAGTGTTCTCCCTAAGTATGCATCGTTGCTACAGTTCATCGTGCCGAGACACCACATGATGATCGGGTGTGATAATCTCTACATTCACATACAATGGGCGCAAGCCAGTTTTCCACGTCCAGAATACTCGGGTTAAACTTGACGAGCCTAGCATATGCAGATATGGCCTCGAAACACTGAGACCGAAAGGTCAAACGTGAATCATATAGTAGATATGATCAACATAGAGATGTTCACCATTGAAAACTACTCCATCTCACGTGATGATCGGACATGGTTTAGTTGATATGGATCACATGATCATTTAGATGACTAGACGGATGTCTATCTAAGTGGGAGTTCTTTAGTAATATGATTAACTGAACTTTAATTTATCATGAACTTAGACCTGATAGTATTTGCAAATTATGTTGTAGATCAATAGCTCGTGTTGTATCTTACCTATGTTTTTTGATATGTTCCTAGAGAAAACTAAGTTGAAAGATGATAGTAGCAATGATGCGGACTGGGTCCATGGTCTGAGGTTTATCCTCATTGCTGCACGGAAGAATTATGTCCTTGATGCACCTCTAGGTGACAGACATATTGCAGGAGCAGATGCAGACATTATGAACGTTTGGCTAGCTCAATATGATGACTAGTTGATAGTTTAGTGCACCATGCTTTACGGCTTAGAATCGGGACTTCAAAAATGTTTTGAAACGCCACAGAGCATATGAGATGTTCCAAGAGATGAAATTGGTATTTCAGACTCATGCCCGTGTCAAGAGGTATGAGACCTCTAACAAATACTTCACCTAAAAAGATGGAGGAGAATAGCTTAGCTAGTGAGCATGTGCTCAGAATGTCTGGGTACTAAAATCGCTTGAATCAAATGGGAGTTAATCTTCCAGATAAGATAGTGATTGACAGAGTTCACTAGTCACCATCACCAAGTTACTGGAACTTCGTGATGAACTATAACATGCAAGGTATGACAAAAGTGATTCCCGAGCTCTTCGTGATGCTGAAATCAACGAAGGTAGAAATGAAGAAAAAGCATCAAGTGTTGATTATTAAACAAGATCACTAGTTTCAAGAAAAGGGCAAAGGGAAAGGAAGGGAACTTCAAGAAGAATGGCAAGCATGTTGTCACTCCCGTGAAGAAGCCCAAAGCTGGACCTAAGCCTGAAACTAAGTTCTTCTACTGCAAAGGAAATGGTCACTGGAAGCAAAGTTACCCCAAATATTTGGTGGATAAGAAGGATGGCAAGGTGAAGAAAGGTATATTTAATATACATGTTATTGATGTGTACCTTACTAGTGCTTGTAGTAACCCCTGGGTATTTGATACTTGTTCAGTTGCTAAGATTAGTAACTCAAAACAGGAGTTGCAGAATAAATAGAGACTAGTTGAGGGTGAAGTGACGATTTTCGGTGTACAAAAGTACGGGCTCTTCTGTACCCCTTACTTGTGCATGGGCAGTTGTAGCCACGCCTGTGGCCGGGCCCGACAGGGCAGCAGAAGATAAAACACGAAGACTACCAAGGCAGATACTCAAGTCAAGGAACAAGGAGCAGAAGGCGAGTTGGGCCTCCCCGGGCAACATCCTTGTCGGGGCGACCTACACAGCACCAGCAAGCCCATCACCCTTGAGGCTGAGAAATCTGATACCATCAACAACGTTAAAGCCAAGATTTGGGAACGCATGCGTAGTAGCATGTAGATCTTGATGAAGATTGATGGCCTGTGGGTCTGTGAGGGACCAGAAGACGAAGGCCCCCGACAAGACCCTTGCCGGGACGATTACGAGGCCCTTGCCGGGGACGATTGCTAGGCCATGGCCAGGCCCACGCCCGGCAAGGACTTGCCACCTTACCACCACTCCAGTGTGATGACCAGTGTGCCAACTAAGCAGACGCCTATGTGGCGGCATGCAGATCTTCGTGGAGGCTCTACTATATGCCTCGTCAGCCTAGACGCGTGTCAAAGCAAGGAGGGGCGGCGACGGACGGGACGGCTTCTATTGCCACCCCCGATAAAGTAAAAGGGCACGTAGGTAATGCATTAAATGTGTTTGTCCTACGGTGTCGAGCGATAAGCTCATACACTGTAGCTCGCTTTCCACCTCCTGTGTGCCACCGTGGCAACCCCTTTTATGTATAAAAGGAGGCCCAAGGCATACTGAGACAGGATTCAGACTTTTTGGACTGTGGACCGCAGCTAGTTCAAAAGCTCAAGAACATTGTAACATCCCAATTTTCAACTTGGATGTTATACATAGATCATCATATGCATATCATATTTTATTTGCATTTTGATTGTGATCTCCGAAATCTTAAGCAACTCAAGGACCCAAGGAGAGAGTTGGAGGTTTCACAAAATTCATATTTGAATTTATTTCAAATTTGAAAAGAGGATCAATTTGATTTTCAATATTTTCTTTCCAATTATTTCTAACAATAAAATAAATGAGAGAAGAAAATATGACTTATTCAACACAGGAGAAATATTGGAAAAGAAATGTTGAAATAAAATTATTATTTTATTTGAATTTTATCTACTATTTTAATTGAATTAGAGAAAAACATGCATTTTCAAAAATTGCATTTAGTCCAGAAAAATGTTCATCTTGTCCTAAATATTAGGTTTGGACGGTGAAAAATGTTTTTTTGGAATTTTTAGATTTTTCTATATTTTATTAGGATTTTTCTTTGCGGTGAAATTATTAAAAAAAATAGGTTTCGGACCGAACTGGGCCAAAGGCCCAGCCGACCCACTCGCCCGCGCCGCCTTCCCTGTTGCGACGCCGTGCGGGACCGGACTTGCCGGAGTCCGGGACCAAGCCGCCTCGCGTCGCCCCCTGCCCCAAGCCGC
>NC_041381.1:131414866-131456971 GCF_002162155.2 Triticum dicoccoides | reverse complement strand
CCTCACCTCGCTGCTGCCCCGCCGTCGCCGTAGTCGCTGCCACGATGGAGCCGCCGCCAATCCGATCCGATCTGCCGCCAGTTTTTTTTCACGAACCGGTATAACCGCCGAAAACTCATCCCGGTTTTTTTAGGTTTTCTCCGTTTATTTTGATTAGGTTAGTTTATTTAGTGAACGTTCGTTCGTTTAGATCTGTTAGTGAACGTTTTCGTTCGTTTACTTCTGTTAGCGGACGGTCGTCCGATAGATTTTTCTTTTCAGTTTTATTTTTGGCTAGGGACCTATCCACGAATAAGTTTTATCGCGATTTAGCCCCTGGTCTTAAAACTAGCGTAACTTTTTGCTCGTTTATCCAAATTAGATGAAACCAACGCCTAAATATTCGTAACGCTATCTTCTTTCCACTAAACCCACTTGAACATGATTTTGACAATTTAAAATTTGAGTTTCGTTCAGATTAGTAAACGATCTTGTTTCATTCGTATCTTGAGTTTTGTAACTCCGTTTGAGTTGTTTTTTGTTGCAAATCATAGCTAATCACATGTACCTACTGTTAGATCAAATCCACATGAAAATACTGTTGTTAGCTTTTGTTTTCTGTTTAGTTTAGACGTTTGCTTGTTTCGGGTTTTATTTGGATCTTTTCTCGATTTCCCTTTGTTTCGTTTGAGCGATTGCTTATGAATGCTACTGTTTGTCTATGATAGATTACCCGGAGTGCGAAGCTTGTTACTACGAATCTCTAGAGTTTGCAGAATCGTCAGCAAGGCAAGTTACACTTAGATCATACTCTTCTATACCTAGTTTTTACTATGCATTAGTTCTGCCCTCAAATATTTGCATGAGTAGGCTTGGGAACATGTGGTTTGGTTGTAGTACTTGAGGTAGGAACCTAATACCTTTGATCACCCCAGAAATACACGTTATGCTCTATTATTGCTTAGCCATGCTCATAGACAGTGATTTGATCGTGATACACATGGAAGTTATGAGAGTTATTAATTTTGGATAACATTAAGGTGGCAACTTTAATACACATCTGGGTGGATTGGTTGGGGCACCCGGAGAATCCAGTGTTTGTCCATTTGGGAAATCCCGGAGTACCCGTGTGATTTTTCCTCGGTTCGCCATCTAGGCTCAAAGGAATCATATGATATTTCATGCCTAGAAACTTCTGTGTGCAACCACAAGCCATTATGGGCTCTGGCATAGTTGAGTAAGTTGTATGAGCTCTCGAAGAGGTGGACTAGCAGATGTAGGGAAAAGTAGGTGTACCGGTCTGCCCGGAGTAGAGAGTTAATGCTTCAGAAAGACTATGTCTCGATCTTCTGATCATGGATGCGGTCGAGTCTTGTGGGGAAAAGTGTGCAACCTCTCCAGAGTGTATAAACTCATCATGTTTAGCCGTGTCCCTGGTTATGGACATCCTGAGTATCTGGAATTGGATATTATTGTTGATCTCATCACTCTTTAATTAATTGAATTGGGTTTAATGATGATACTTGTTTAATTAGGACTTGAGTTGGAGGAACCTTCTCAAATATTGGAACAACTTTGGAGTAGTTTAAATAAAATTTATTCCTTTGTTGTAGGGAAAAACTAGCTTTATGCAAAATCATAAACTTAGAGCCTCCACCAGCCAAATATTGCATGTAGATATAGTTCTTGCATTCATTGCTTTACAGTGTAACTCTGCCAGCATATTCAATGTGCTGACCTACACGGCTACAATGTCTCATGTTGCAGAATACTCAGACGACGAATAAGGTGCGATAGTCATTGTCATGCACTCAGCTATGCTGTTGGAGTTGATGGACTCATTTACCTCGAAGCTTCCGCAGTTATTTAGTTTAGATGGCCTTCAGCCATATTATTTGTGTAATCATACTCTTTATGAGGACTCGATGTAATAAGTGTGTGGTTGAACTCTGTTATAATTCCTTGAGTACTGTGTGTGTTAGCATTACCAATCTAGGGATGAAACTTAAGCATAGAGACTTCGATCCATTGGGATCATGGTCGCTACAATATGGTATCAGAGCACACGCTGACTGTAGGATGCGACCACTAGAATAAGCCACATGAATTCTCTTCTTTCCTCATTTCTAATTCTCCTCTATTTCTACTCTATAGATGGTGGACCCCAGGAACAAATTCACTCAACCGGATGACGACACCCATTTCGGATGACACTTGAAGGAAGTCACTAAGTACTTGAACATCGGACTACCAAGCTTCACTGGGACTTTCTCTGCAACTATTCCGGAAGAGGAGTGCTGGAAGATTAATGTCTGGGTACCTGGGAGGACATTTGCGCCAACAACGGAGCCTATTGATTTCTACTTGGATGCACCAAGTTGGAGTTTGGGAAAGAGCATGGCAGCCCACATCACTTTTGGACGCATATGTGAAGTGTATCACAAGGAGCTGGAAAACACCACCTTAAAATATGTGGCCGCCGAGACGAAGAATGGGAGATGATTCGTACCAGGAAGGATGGATCAATTGTAGCTTACATTCAGGAGATGGGTGATCACATTCGCTGACAAGAGAATCAACTATGCTTCAAGATGAAGAAGATCAAGAAGCTGGTGAAGAAGAATATCGAGCTAGAAGAGGAACTCAAGTTTACATGTGATGGATATGAGGAAGAAATTGCCGTACTACTGGAGAAGCATGAAGATTTGAAGAGGAAGCTAGGACTACCCATGGAGAACCATAAGCAAGAACCTACAAAGGAGATCCGTTCATAGGACTACATCATCTTGGATGACACTGACACGGACAGTGATGCAAATGATGACAGTGATGATGAGTACGTTGATGAAGCTGGATCAGATATCATGGAGTCTTCCTCCGATCAAAATTTCTAGACGACCACCATGTTACTAGTAGTATTTTTCCAAGTAGTTAGCATCAACCGAGTTTGTAATCATAGTTTAGATCATTTGTGTGAACCTTGTTTGAAATTGAATGAAGTGAATTGTTGATCCAGCAGCAGAATGCCTTGATGCAGATGCTAGTTCAGAACCAGAACCAAGGCAACAACAACAACAACCCATCGCCACCACCCCCTCTTGACAACCTAGCCCATTTTCTGAGGTTGAATCCTGTCACACACTGATTTTCATGCCACTACACTTAAGCTAACAATCATGATAAAATGTGGTTTTACAAAAACTTTTGAGTGTTTTGGACCTTGCTTTGATTGGATTTTGTCTGTTGCTTGCAAGTGCTCTAAAAATAAAATAAATCCTCCAACTCTTATACTCCTTCACCTTGATCCAAAACCTTGCCCAATGATCATGCCATGTGTATAGTGTAGTATAGAATTTTCTTACAAAAATAATTTGGCCAAAAAGTATTTTCTAAATTTAGTTTTCCAAAACCCCCCTGGAATGAGGTTGCACTGCAAGTACTTGATTTGGGGTATTAAAAATCTTTCAAAGAATACTTTTGACTCCTATTAGGTATAGGGCTCCCATAAACCACAAAAATATAATTTTAAAAGTTATTTTGCTATTTTATTTAAAGGCTTTTTCTTTAGGCCAGAAATGGTCTTTAATAGGTTAAAATTATTTTTATGATTTAAAAATATTTGAGAAAAATCAGGGAAACTCAGTGGACTTATATTGTCCATATATATATGAGTTTCAATACATGGTCATGTTCAAAATATTGGTCAAATCCCTCAAAAACCCTTCCTGGATATTTCAAGCTTTTGAAATATTTACAAAGGAAATATTCTCTAGAAATTCCAATAAAATTCTAACATGTCACATATGATATATTTGATGATCTGGCCAAGCCTCATGGAATGGAGAATAGTATAACCCCATGAAACCCTCTCAAACCCATTTCTGCCCTTTTCCAAGTTTGAACAACTTTGCATTAGCAAACTTGCCCAAATACTCTCAAGCTTGGTCCACATGCTACAATGGTCTAATAAAATTATCTAGACCAAGTAGCATCAGTTGGAGAACAAGCTAACTTGATCAAAGTGCCCCAAAACCTTTCCTATCCAGAACCAAATTTGAACAACTCTACATTGTAAACTTTCTCCTTTTGATCTCAACTTTTGTGGTCATGTTCAGAACCTCAAATGATGACACTACACCAAGTGGTGCATCAGGGAGAATAGATTTGCATGGCTAAATCTTGGAAAGTCCATTTCTGTTGATTTCTAGGGTTTACCAAAGTTGCATTGTCAACTTTCTTCAAATGAGCTCCAACTTGGTGATCAACCTCGTTTCTATATGACACTTGATCCTGTTAATCTTCATATCATTTTGAATCCATTTGCTTGCCCAAACCACCATCAAACACCTTCTGGCAGAAACTTAAAATGCATGTTTCGTCCATTTCCACTAATCTCCATGAGCTCAACTTGTTCCCACAGCCTCATATGCTCCTCCTTTAACTCCTGCATGCTTGGCTGCCCAAGGGGCAATGATTAAGGCGGGTAGAGACCCATTTTTCCTCTCTGGACAGCCACCTCCCCCTCCCTTTCTCATCTCTCTCTCACTCCTGGCAAGTTCCAGAGCATCCAAGGCCTCCACCCCTCTTGTTTATTCCTCCTTCTGACGCCAGACACAAGTGGACGCGCAAGTGCGCGCGGAAAAGCCGCGGATGCCGGCCAAAGATACGCTCTGGAGCACGTCATCGCGCTCCCGACCGTTGACGCAGCTCTCCCGTCCACCTCGGGCCGCCCGAGTGCGCCAGTTGATGCGCCTCGACGTCCGCATCACGACAGCGGGCCTCCCACTTGCTCCTGCAGCCTCCTCTCGCCCCTGCGGCGCGTGCCCGAGCGTCGCTCGCATCCGCCAGTGGCTACCCGCGTCCCTGGCCCGCCTCGCGCTCGCTCCTCTCTCCCTCTCTCTTTCCCTGGTCGTAGACCACGCCCAGGAAGACCCGTGACTCGAAGCCAAGCCATTCCGCGGCCTCCAGCGATGGCCACGGCCTCACCGGCGCACGGCGCTGCGGTGCTCCTCACCCCCTTCTATTTAAGGCCACCCCAGAGGCCCCTCTCTACTCCTTTGGCTCTCTCTCCCTCTCGTGCACCCCTGGACCAACCCAGACCTCCCCCCATGTCTTCCGTTCACCGCAATGGCCGGAGCACCGCTGTCGGGCTCCGCCTAAATCCGGGCTATCCCGAGCCTCTCCTCTCTCCCCAGCCACTCCAGTACCCTCATACCACCAACTCGAGGCCCTCCATCACCGTCGTTCATCCCCAGGAACGCCACGCGCTTGTGGCCGAAGATGGCTGATGACCTCCTCCGCGGCCGTCCAGGCCGTCGCCGCTACGGCCCTCGTAGGTGTGCGAAAAGCACCCAGGTGGATGCGGCGCGGCATCCTGAGCTCATCCATAGTCAGAGCATCACCGGAGGTGCCCCGTAGCGCCGGCAGTCGTCGTCAGGGCTCTCTGCTCCCTCGGCCAGGCAAACGCGTGGGAGGAAGAGGAAGACGAAGGCCCTGCAAGCGGGCCCCGCTCGTCAGTGGCCCAGCCACCGGGCCACGCTGGCAAGTGGAGGAGGGTTGCGCCTGGGCGCCTTCGACGTCGCCCCGTCGCCCGCGTGGCCGAGCCGCTGGGCCGGCCCAGTGTGCTGCGGTGCTAAACTGCGCCCTATGCACAGTTTAGGTGTAACCCGAATATTCTCCTTTTTTCTTTTCAAGTGAACTTCAAAAATCCATAAACTATTCAAATAGTGTCCAAATTCGATGAATCAAATTTCTACTGACTCCATAAATCATGTTCTATTTAATGGGCCAGAGTGGACCTTTTTGTTGTTCTTAGTTTTCACTGGACCCTTTAAAAAGGTCATTTATCCACATAAGTCCACTTCAAAATTCCATATTATGTTCATTTCAACTCCAAATCAAGTGAAACCAATTTCTAAATGTTTCTAAAATCATGCCTAATTTAATGGGTACTTTAACTCATTTTTATAAAAAGGCATTATGTCGACAACTTGCAGATCCATTGAATCCATTTATTCCATCCTATTGAAATATTCAGAGATGTCCATTGATCAAATCCTAATGAAACCACTTTGGTCACCCCTCATATGACCAGAGGTATCCTAGAAAAGTCCAACTCATATTTTTAGAGCACTTTTATTTCCTGCCTTGTTGTGTTGCTTATTATGGTTGCTTTCGACGATAGTTGACGAAGTAGACGAAATGCTCGGAGTTGGACCAAAGATATTTGAAGACCTCGAAGACTTTGTTAAAATAGGCAAGCAGCCCTTTGACCATGTCTATGAAACCCTTTTTATGCATGTCATATGGCACCATATTGTTGTTGCAACAGAATCATGATGAGGGGGTAACCACTTTGATGGTTTGCCACCGTACTTCCTCGTTGATACTTGCTTTATGCACGACCCTACCTTCTTATGAGGGTTATGCCGGTGGGAGTAGATAGGATGCTAAAGTAGATGCTATGCAAAAAGGGACGGGTATATGCATGGTGAAGGAGACAAAGTATTTTCAAAAGACTTTTCGAAAACCCCATCGGGTGCCACTTATGCCCGGGGGAGATGATGAGTTGGGTAGCCACTTGATGACGAAGTGGTGTACCGAGGCAAGTGTGTGTTGTTTTCAAAACGGATTGGTTTAAGTTGCGACCGTTATTCCAACCTTACATGCGCAACCACTCTACCCTTATATGGGAAAGGGCATTATTGATTACCTAGACCGATACTAGCTTGGAGCCCGCATTACTAGTGACGGGAGAGTTATTGGTGCGCTCTCTCGGGACGGGGTCATGCCAGGTAGGGCGGCCATGACTGTTTTCACAGGGCACGGGACACACCGTTGGTACCCCGTGCTTGTGGTATGTGATGAATATGGGAGCGAGGCTCCACAAATTTATGATGTGAAAGGTTAGGCACGGGGGTTACTACCAATCGAGTGGACTCCATGTTAGTGTCGTCTAGGGAAAGGTAGTGATCGGGTGCTTACTCCGGGTACTTGAGGTATCGCGGGTCGTGGATGACACGGAAGTTCCCCGGATCTTGTGGGTAAAGTGTGCAACCTCTGCAGAGTGTAAAACTATTCGAATAGCCGTTTCCACGGTCAAGGACAGTTGGGTAACCGCTCTTGGGCTACGTCCATATGTTTCTGAAAAACAACACAGTTTGGTGATATTGATGATGCGACTCGTGAGGAAGTCACGATGAGCTTGAGCATGAGTTGTTTATAACTCTTTCTCGATGTTGATGTCTATAACCTCCTGATACTTGTTGCAGACACATTCATGTCCTTGATAAATGTTGATCATACTTGCATGAGAAAAACTAGCTATCCGGAAAAATGCCAATTCAGCAGCAGAGCCTTGCATAATTAATTTGTTATCACTCTTGGGTTGCTTGCGAGTACATTCAAACGTACTCACTCGCTTGTCCCTGGCTATTTACTTGGCCAGGCTTGAAAGAGCAGGTATATGAAGAAGAGACTTTGGTGACGATCGTGTGAGCTAGGACGCTTCCCAGTCAGAATGCCTGTAGGGTTAAGGCAGATGGCATGGGTCCAAGTTGTTATTGAAGATTTCCGCTATGATGATACACTCAAGACTTGACCATAATGGTCCTACTTGTGTAAAACGGTATGTAAGGATGTAAGGCTCTTGTTATTCAGCTTCTTTGTGTTCAGTGAGCATTGATCTCTGGGATCACTGTACACGTGCATTCGGTGATTTCGACTTATGAGTCGGGGTCCCCACAAATCCGCCGGTGTTCTCTAGCAGCACCGTGCCGATTGTTGCAGATGATTGGCTCTGCAATATTAGAAGAGAGCTGACCACTGCAGGATGCACAGATGCGGAGAGTGTGTGCTTTGCCGCACATCATCTTGATGGACCCGCAACATCTTGGTGGGAGAACTTCACCACCACTTACCCCATTGATACAGTCACATGGGATCAGTTTCAGCAGGCTCCACACAACCCATGTTTTAACAAGAGCTATGAGCATGAAGAAGCGCGAGTTTCACAACTTGCACCAAGGGAGTCGTACAGTGGGACAGTATGTGGATGAGTTCAGCAAGTTAGCCCGTTATGCCCCAGATGATGTGGCCACCAATGACGCAAAGCAGGAGAAGTTTCTTGAGAGACTCAATGATGAGCTAAGCATGCAGTTGATGGTGGCAACCTTCAACAACTACCAGGAGTTGGTAGACAGGGCCCTCATGATAGAAGGCAAGCATCAACAGATTGACAATCGCAAGAGGAAGTATGGACAGGGGAGGTACACTTCTGGAGCTCAACAGAAGCCCTGCTATTCCCCGTACTCGGGAGGACATACTCACAACCATGGAGGCCATAACCATGGAGGACATACGTACAATGGAGGAAGTTCGCACAACCACAGTGGCCCTAAGAATGGTAATGGGAATGGAGGAAGCAACAGTCAGAATCATTCCAACCCCGCAACACCAGCCAAGAGGGATCTAGGCCACATTACTTGTTTCAAGTGCGGGAAGACCGGACATTATGCCACTGAATGTCCTGAAGCAAAGAATGGAAATGGCAATGGAAGTTATACAAAGAAGCCCAACCCCTTCACCAAATGTCAGGTGAACCACGTCAGTGTGGAGGACATTGAGGATCAACCCAACGCAGTTGTCGGAAAGTTTTTGATTAATGCATTTACAACACTTGTTCTTTTCGATACTGGTGCATCTCATTCATTCATATCAAGGGGATTTGTGGATAAGTATAAGTTGCCAACAGTAGCCCTTATGTCACCTATGTTAGTAAGTTCCCCAAGAGCGGAGTATATGGCTAGTAGGGGATGCTATCAGTTGCCAGTAACCATAGGTAGACATGTTCTCCCCACCGACCTGATTGTCCTGGAGTCACAAGGATTGGATGTGATACTAGGCATGGATGCTATCCAAGTATGAGGGAAACATCAATTGCGCCAGTAAATCAATTCTTCTCACCACCCCGGAAGGCAAGGGGATCAAGTATGTGTCTAGGCATGCACCGAGGAGGACTCAGGTGAATTCCTTATCAGGAGTTATTCAAGAGGAAGTACCAGTGGTGAAGAATTATCCCAATGTATTTCCGGAAGAGTTACCAAGCATGCCACCAGATCGAGACATTGAGTTTTTGATCGAGTTATTGCCAGGCACCGGACCGATATCCAAGAGACCGTATCGGATGCCTGCAAATGATCTGGAGGAAATTAAGAAGCAGATTAAGGAGTTACTGGAGAAAGGTTATATCTGACCAAGTTCATCACCTTGGGGAGCCCCAGTGCTTCTAGTTGAGAAGAAGGATGTATCTTTGAGGATGGTTGTTAATTATCGTGTGCTGGAATGAGGTGACGATCAAGAACAAATACCCGCTACTGATGATCAATGATTTGTTTGACCAACTTCAAGGAGCTAAAGTTTTCTCCAAGATCGATCTTCGATCAAGTTATCACCAGTTGAAGTTCCAAGACTAGTATATACCTAAGACAACTTTTACCATGAGGTATGGGCTATATGAGCATACGTTTATGTCATTTGGTTTGACTAATGCCCCTGCCTATTTCATGAGTATGATGAACAAGGTGTTCATGGAGTTTTTGGATAAATTCGTCGTGGTGTTCATTGATGACATTTTGGTCTACTCGAAGAATGAAGAGGAGCATAAGGAACATTTGTGTTTGGTTCTCGAGAAGCTCGGGGAACATCAGTTGTATGCCAAGTTCAGCAAATGTGAGTTTTGGTTGAAGGAAGTTGGATTTCTCAGACATGTTATATCCAGAGAAGGAACAGAAGAAGACCCTACCAAGGTTGCTTCTATCACTAAATGGTTGGCACCCACCTCAGTGGGAGATATCAGAAGTTTTCTTGGACTTGCAGGTAATTATCGGAGATTTATTGAGAATTTTTCCATGATTGCGAAGCCAATGACGGAGTTATTGAAGAAGGACACCAAGTTTAAATGGACTAAGGATTGTGAGGCCAGTTTTCAGGAGTTCAAGAAACGTTTGGTTACAGCCCCAGTGCTGATTTTCCCAGATATACACAAGGATTTCCAAGTGTGTTGCGACGCTTCACGTCGAGGACTTGCAGGTGTGCTTATGTAGGATGGAAGAGTTGTTTCATATGCCTCACGACAGCTTCGACCTCATGAGTTGAATTATGCTACGCATGATTTGGAGTTAGAGGCCGTAGTGCATGCACTCAAGACATGGAGACACTTTCTCATCAAAAACCGTTGTGATGTATATACGGATCACAAGAGTTTGAAGTACATCTTCACGCAGAAGGAGTTAAACCTCAAGCAAAGGAGATGGCTGGAGCTCATAAAGGATTATGATATGAGATTGCATTATCATCCAGGAAAGGGCAATGTTGTAGCAGATGCATTGAGCTGAAAGAGTTATGTTAACACGCTCATAACCAGAGGATTACCAGAGGAGCTAGCAGACGACCTTAGAGAGCTATGCTTGGAGATAGTTCTGAGAGGTTATGTTACAACATTGGAATTTCAATCCACTTTGTTAGGTAAGATCAGGGAAGCCCAGAAGATGGACAAGGAGATTATCGAGATAAAGGAAAGGATGAGTAAAGGAAAGAATAAAGGATTTCGTGAGGATGAGCATGACACCTTATGGTTTGAGGATCGTATATATGTGCCCAATGACCCTGAGATCAGGAAGTTGATTTTTCAGGAGGCTCATGATTCGCCTTACTCTATTCACCCATGCAACACCAAGATGTATCTGGATTTTAAGGAAAGTTTCTGGTGGACAGGAATGAAAAAGGATATTGTCGAGTATGTAGCAGTATGTGATGTATGTCAGAGAGTTAAGGCAGAGCATCAGAAACCAGCAGGGTTGCTACATTCGTTGCCGATACCCGAATGGGACAAACTTGGCATAGATTATATCACTGGATTACCCAGGACTCATTGAGGCTATGACTCTATTTGGGTTGTAGTTGATCGTTTGACGAAAGTAGCTCATTTCATCCCTGTGAAGACAACTTATACGAGTGCTAAGTTGGCAAATATATACATGACTAGGATTGTATGTCTGCATGGAGTTCCGAGGACCATTGTATTAGATAGAGGAACACAGTTTACTTCAAAGTTTTGGAATCAGTTGCATCAAACTTTGGGTACCAGGCTAGAGTTCAGTACAGCCTTTCATCCACAAACAGATGGACAGACCGAGAGAGTCAATCAGATTCTGGAGGACATGTTGAGAGCTTGTGCGCTAGATTATGGATCTAATTGGGATGACAATTTGCCCTATGCAAAGTTCTCTTACAACAACAGTTATCAAGCCAGGTTGAAGATGGCCCCTTTCGAAGCTTTGTACGGAAGGGGGTGCAGGACACCATTATCATGGGATGAAGTTGGAGATCGACAGTTGTTCGGACCAGACTTAATGAGATATTCTGAGGAGAAGGTTAAGTTGATTCGAGACAGACTCAAAGAAGCCCAGTTCAGGCAGAAGAGTTATGCAGATACTAAATGCAAGGAGGTAGCCTATGAAGTCAGAGATAGAGCATATCTTCGTGTGTCCCCACTTCGAGGAGTCAAACGTTTTGGAGTCAAGTGAAAGTTAGCACCATGTTTTGTGGGACCCTAGAGAGTTTTAGAACGCATGGGAGAAGTTGCGTACAAGTTGGAATTACCCGAAGGATTGTCAGGAGTTTATGATGTGCTTCGCGTTTCCCAGTTGAAGAAGTGCCACGCAGAGATGGCCAATATTCTTCTGAGATATACAGTGCCACTGGAAGCAATTCAGTTGGATAGTGATCTGACCTATGAAGAGAAACCAGTCAAGATTCTCGAGTTTTCCTGTTGAGTTACTTGCAGCAAGGTTATCAGGTTTTGCAAAGTTCAGTCGAGCCACCATACCGAGGAGGAAGACACCTGGGAGCGAGAAGAAGATCTTCGCAAGGACCACCCAAACCTTTTTGCTGACCAACCCGAATCTTGAAGGCGAGATTCATCTTAAGGGGGGTAGGTTTGTAACATCCCAATTTTCAGTTTGGAAGTTATACATAGATCATCATATGCATATCATATTTTATTTGCATTTTGGTTGTGATCCTCGAAATCTTAAGCAACTCAAGGACCCAAGGAGAGAGTTGGAGGTTTCACAAAATTCATATTTGAATTTATTTCAAATTTGAAAAGAGGATCAATTTGATTTTCAATATTTTCTTTCCAATTATTTCTAACAATAAAATAAATGAGAGAAGATAATATGACTTCTTCAACAGAGGAGAAATATTGGAAAAGAAATGTTGAAATCAAATTATTACTTTATTTGAATTTTATTTGCTATTTTATTTGAATTAGAGAAAAACATCCATTTTCAAAAATTGCATTTAGTCCAGAAAAATGTTCATCTTGTACTAAATATTAGGTTTGGACGGTGAAAATTGTTTTTGGAATTTTTATAATTTTTCTTATATTTTACTAGGTTTTTCTTCACAACGAAATTATTTTTAAAAAATAGGTTTCGGACCGAACTGGGCCGAAGGCCCGGCCAGCCCACTCGCCCGCGCCGCCTTCCCCGCCGCGATCCATGCGGGATCCGGACTCGCCGGAGTCCGGGACCGAGCCGATCCGCGTCGCCCCCTGCCCCAAGCCACGTCGCACCCCCCTCCTTTATAAGGCGCCGCCACCGCCCCCTCTCCTCTCCACTCGCCTCGCCGCCATAGCGCCACGCCACCGCCGCCCTCCCGCGCTGCCGCTGCTGCTGATGCTAACCGCCGCCCCTCCTCGATGTTGCCCCGCCGGAGCCGCCGCCGATCCGACCGATCCACCGCCTTTTTTTTCGCGAACCGGTATAACCGACGAAAACTTGTCCCGGTTTTTTAAAGTTTTCTCGGTTTATTTTTATTAGACTAGTTTATTTTTATTAGGTTAGTTTATTTAGCGAACCTTCATTCGTTTAGATATGTTAGTGAACATTTTCGTTCGTTTAGTTCTGTTAACGGACGATCGTCCGATATATTTTCTTTTTAGTTTTATTTTCGGCCAGGGACCTATACGTGAATAAGTTTTATCCCGGTTTAGCCCTTGATCTTAAAACTAGCGTAACTTTTTCCTCGTTTTTCCAATTAGAAGAAACCAGCGCCTAAACCTTCGTAACAATCTCTTCTTTCCAGTAAACCAACTTGAACATGATTTTGACAATATAAAATTTGAGTTTAGTTCAGATTAGTAAACGATCTTGTTTCATTCGTATCTTGAGTTTTGTAACTCCGTTTGAGCTATTTCTTTTTGCAAATCGTAGCTAATCACATGTACCTACTATTAAGATCAAATCCATGTGAAAATAATGCTATTAGCTTTTTTCTGTTTAGTTTAGACGTTTGCTTGTTTCGGGTTTTATTTGGATCTTTTCTCGATTTCCCTTTGTTTCGTTTGAGTGATTGCTTATGAATGCTACTGTTTGTCTATGCTAGATTAAACGGAGTGCGAAGATGTTACTATGAATCTCTAGAGTTTACAGAATCGTCAACAAGGCAAGTTACACTTTGATCATACTCTTCTATACCCAGTTTTTACTATGCATTAGTTCTGCCCCTCAAATATTTGCATGAGTAGGATTGGGAACATCTGGTTTGGTTGTAGTACTTGAGGTAGGAACCTAATACCTTTGATCACCCCGGGAATATACGTTATGCTCTATTATTGCTTAGCCATGCTCGTAGATGGGGATTGGATCGTGATACACATGGAAGTTATGAGAGTTATTAATTTTGGATAACATTAAGGTGGCAACTTTAATACACATCTGGGTGGATTGGTTGGGGCACCTAGAGAATCCAGTGTTTGTCCATTTGGCAAATCCCGGAGTACCCGTGTGATTTTTCCTCGGTTCGCCATCCAGGCTCAAAGGGATCATATGATATTTCATGCCTAGAAACTTCCGTGTGCAGCCACAAGACATTATGGGCTCTGGCATAGTTGAGTAAGTTGTATGAGCTCTCAAAGAGGTGGACTAGCAGATGTAGGGGAAAGTAGGTGTACCAGTCTGCCTGGAGTAGAGAGTTAATGCTTCAGAAAGACTATGTCTCGGTCTTCCAGTCATGTATGCGGTCGAGTCTTGTGGGGAAAAGTGTGCAACCTTTGCAGAGTGTATAAACTAATCATTGTTAGCCGTATCCCCGGTTATGGATATCATGAGTATCTGGAATTGGATATTTTTGTTGATCTCATCACTCTTTAATTAATTGAATTGGGTTTAATGATGATACTTGTTTAATTGGGTTTTGAGTTGGAGGAACCTTCTCAAATATTGGAACAACTTGGGAGTAGTTTAAATAAAATTTATTCCTTTATTGTAGGGGAAAACTAGATTTATGCAAAATCATAAACTTAGAGCCTCCACCAGCCAAATATTGCATGTAGATATAGTTCTTGCATTCATTGCTTTACAGTGTAACTCTGCCAGCATATTCAATGTGCTGACCTACACGGCTGCAACGTCTCATGTTGCAGACTACTCAGATAATGAATAACGTGCGATATGTCATTGTCATGCACTAAGCTATGTCGTTGGAGTTGATGGACTCATTTACCTTCGAAGCTTCCACAGTTATTTAGTTTAGATGGCCTTCAGCCATATTATTTGTGTAATCATACTCTTTATGAGGACTCGATGTAATAAGTGTGTGGTTGAACTCTGTTATAATTCCTCGAGTACTGTGTGTGTCAGCATTACCGATCCAGGGATGACACTTAAGCATAGAGACTTCGGTCCATTGGGATCGTGGTCGCTACAGACACATATATCCAGACAAGCATGGCTAGGGTATTACGCATCTTTGCAGCCCGAACCTGGGTAAAAATCCCCTTGTGCTGACTGCTAGACCTGCTCTTCGTGCAGCTACTCTCCCCACCGAACGTAGAAGGGATTCCTGTGATGCCATGGGTGTTCTTTTCCCCGACAACGATGTATATTGGAAGTGGTTCCAAGATTGATATGATCATCATCACACACCCCCTATACTTTCAGGAATAGAGTTGAACCTAAATAAATGTTATTTTGTGTTTGCGTTAAAGCATGAATATGATTAGATCATGCTTATTGCAATACAGTTATTTGTTGAAGACAGATTGTTATTCTATTTACATGAATAAAACCTTCTATGGTCATACACCCAATATTGATGGTTTATTTAATCTTGATCGTAGTGATACACATATTCATAATATTAATGCTAATAGATGCAAAGTTGATAATGATAGTGCAACATACTTGTGGCACTGCCGTTTAGGTCCTATTGGTATAAAGCGCATGAGGAAACTCCATGATGATGGGCTTTTGGAATCACTTGATTATGAATCATTTGATACTTGCAAACCGTGCCTTATCGGCAAGATGACTAAAACTCCGTTCTCCGGAACAATGGAACAACCTAATGACTTACTGGAAATAATACATACCGATGTATGCGGTCCAATGAGTGTTGAGGCTCGTGGCAGGTATCATTATTTACTGACCTTCACAGATGATTTGAGAAAATATGGGTATATCTACTTAATGAAACACAAGTCTGAAACATTTGAAAAGTTCAAAGAAATTCAGAGTGAAGTGGAGAATCATTGTAACAAGAAAATAAAGTTTCTATGATCTGATCATGGAGGTGAATATTTGAGTTACGAGTTTGGCCTTCATTTAAAACAATGTGGAATAGTTTCACATCGCACGCTACCTGGAACACCACAGTGTAATGGTGTGTTTGAACGTCGTAATCGCACTTTATTCGATATGGTGCGATCTAAGATGTCTCTTACTGATTTACCACTATCATTTTGGGATTATGCATTAGAGACAGTTGCATTCACGTTAAACATGGCACTGTCAAAAATCCGTTGAGACGACACCGTATGAACTGTGGTTTGGCAACAAACCTAAGTTGTCATTTCTTAAAGTTTGGGGCCGCGATGCTTATGTGAAAATGCTTCAACCTGATAAGCTTGAGCCCAAATCGGAGAAATGTGTCTTCATAGGAAACCCAAAAGAAATTGTTGGGTACACCTTCTATCACAAATCCAAAGGCAAGATATTTGTTGCTAAGAATGGATCCTTCCTAGAGAAGGAGTTTCTCTCAAAAGAAGTGAGTGGGAGGAAAGTAGAACTTAATTTGGTAATTGTACCTTCTCCCAAATTGGAAAGTAGTTCATCATAGAAATCAGTTCTGGTGATTCCTACACAATTAGTGAAGAAGCTAATGATGATGATCATGAAACTTCAGATCAAGTTACTACCAAACCTCATAGGTCAACCAGAGTACGGTCCGCACCAGAGTGGTATGGTAATCCTATTCTGGATGTCATGTTACTGGACCATGATGAACCTAAGAACTATGAGGAAGCGATGATGAGCCCAGATTCCGTGAAATGGCTTGAGGCCATGAAATCTGAGATGGGATCCATGTATGAGAACAAAGTGTGGACTTTGGTGGACTTGGCCGATGATCGGCAAGCCATAGAAAATGAATGGATCTTCAAGAGGAAGATGGACGCTGATAGTAGTGTTACTATCTACAAAGCTTGACTTGTCGCAAAAGGTTTTCGACAAGTTCAAGGTGTTGACTATAATGAGATTTTCTCAACTGTAGCTATGCTTAAATCCGTCCGAATCATGTTAGCAATTGCCATATTTTATGAAATCTGGCAAATGGATGACAAAACTGCATACCTTAAATGGATATTTCTTAAAGAAGAGTTGTATATGATGCAACCAGAAGGTTTTGTCGATCCTAAAGGTACTAACAAGGTGTGCAAGCTCCAGCAATCCATCTATGGACTAGTGCAAGCATCTCGGAGTTGGAATATACGCTTTGATGAGTTGATCAAAGCATATAGTTTTATATAGACTTGCGGTGAAGCCTGTATTTAAAAGAAAGTGAGTGGGAGCACTACAGCCTTTCTGATAAGTATATGTGTATGACATATTATGGATCGGAAATAATGTAGAATTTTCTGGAAAGCATAAAGGAGAGTTTGAAAGGAGATTTTCAAAGAAATACCTCGGAGAAGCTGCTTACATATTGGGCATCAAGATCTATAGAGATAGATCAAGACGCTTGGTAAGATTTTTCAATGATTACATACCTTGACAAGATTTTGAAAGAGTTCAAAATAGATCAGTCAAAGAAGGAGTTCTTGCCTGTATTACAAGGTCTAAAGTTGAGTAAGACTCAAAGCCCGACCACAGCAGAAGAAAGAAAGAGAATGAAAGTCATTCCTTATGCCTCTGTCATAGGTTCCATAAAGTATGCCATGCTATGTACCAGACCAATTGTGTGCCCTGCTATGAGTTTGGCAAGGGGGTACGATAGTGATCCAGGAGTGAATCATTGTATAGTGGTCAAAGTTATCCTTAGTTACCTAAGAGGACTAAGGAAGTATTTCTCGGTTATGGAGGTGATAAAGAGTTCACAGTAAAAAGTTGCATCGATGTAAGCTTTACACCAATCCAGATGACTCTGAGTCTCAATCTGGATACATATTGAAAGTGGGAGAAATTAGCTAGAGTAGCTCCATGTTGAGCATGGTAGACATAGAAAATTTGCAAAATACAAACGGTTCTGAATTTAGCACACCCGTTGACTAAACTTCTCTTACAAGGAAAACATGATCACACCTTAGTACTCTTTGGGTGTTAATCACATAGTGATGTGAACTAGATTATTGACTCTAGTAAACCCTTTGGTTGTTGGTCACATGGTGATGTGAACTATGGGTGTTAATCACATGCAGATATAAACTATTGGTGTTAAATCACATGGCGGTGTGAACTAGATTATTGACTCTAGTGCAAGTGGGAGACTGAAGGAAATATGCCCTAGAGGCAATAACAAAGTTGTTATTTATATTTCCTTATATCATGATAAATGTTTATTATTCATGCTAGAATTTTATTAACCGGGAACTTAGTACATGTGTGAATACATAGACAAAACAAAGTGTCCCTAGTATTCCTCTACTAGACTAGCTCATTAATCAAAGATGGTTATGTTTCCTGACCATAGACATGTGTTGTCATTTGCTGAAGAGGATCACATCATTAGAGAATGATGTGATGGACAAGACCCATCCGTTAGCTTAGCTTAATGATCGATAAGTTTTATTGCTATTGCTTTCTTCATGAATTATACATGTTCCTCTAACTATGAGATTATGCAACTCCCGAATACCGGAGGAACACCTTGTGTGTATCAAATGTCACAATGTAACTGGGTGATTTTAAGGATGCTCTACAAGTGTCTCCAAAGGTGTTTGTTGGGTTGGCATAGATCCAGATTAGGATTTGTCACTCTGTGTATCGGAGAAGTATCTTTGGGCCCTCTCGGTAATGCTCATCACTATAAGCCTTGCAAGCAATGTGACTAATGAGTTAGTTATGGGATGAAGCATTATGGAACGAGTAAATAGACTTGTTGGTAACGAGATTGAAGTAGGGATGATGGTACCGACGATCGAATCTCGGGCAAGTAACATACCGATGACAAAGGGAACAACGTATGTTGTTGTGTAGTTTAACCGATAAAGATCTTCATAGAGTATGTAGGAGCCAATATGAGCATCTAGGTTCCACTATTGGTTATTAATCAGACATGTGTCTCGATCATGTCTACATAGTTCTCAAACCCATAGGGTTCGCACGCTTAACGTTCGATGACGATTTGTATTATTAGTTATGTGTTTTTGATGACCAAAGTTTCTTTGAAGTCCCGGATGAGATCACGGACATGACGAGGAGTCTCGAAATGGTCAAGAGGTAAACATTGATATATTGGAAGGTGGTATTCGAACACCAGAAGGGTTCCGAAGTGTCTCGGATACAAACCGGAGTACCGGAAGGGTTACCGGAACCCCCCGATTGAAGATATGGGCCATATGGGCCATGGGAGGGAGGCTAACCAGCCCACAAGGGGCTGGTGCACCCCCACAAGGGAGGAGGCCGAACTGGAGTAGGGAAAGGGGGCGCCACCCCCCTTTCCTTCTCCTACTCCCTCTCCTTCCCCCTTTCCACCTCCGTAAGAAGGAAAAAAAGAGGAGGGTCGAATCCTAATAGGAGTGGAGTCCTAGTAGGACTCCCCCCTCCCTTGGCGTGCCCCTGGTGGCCGGCCTCCTCCTTCCTCCTTTATATATGGGGGCAGGGGTACCCCAAAGGCACGACATTGTCTTAGCTGTGTGCGGTGCCCCCCTCCACCATGTACTCCCTGATAGTATCATCGTAGTGCTTAGGCGAAGCCCTGCGAGGATCACATCATCAACATCATCATCACGCTGTCGTGCTGACGAAACTCTCCCTCGACCCTATGTTGGATCAAGAGTTCGAGGGACGTTATCGAGCTGAACATGTGTTGAACTCGGAGGTGTCGTACGTTCGGTGCTAGATCGGTTGGATCGTGAAGACATTCGACTACATCAACTGCGTTAACATAACGCTTCCGCTTTCGGTCTACGAGGGTACATGGACACACTCTCCCCCTCTCGTTGCTATGCATCTCCTAGATAGATCTTACGTGAGCGTAGAAAATTTTTGAAATTGCATGCTACGTTCCCCAACACATACTTAGTTTAATCTCATTACCAGCAAGTCTCTTTACTCGTTCCGTCAAACATCATCTCGTAACTAACTCTTTAGTCACTTTGCTTGCAAGCTTCTTATGATGTGTATTACCGAGAGGGCCCACAGATACCTCTCCGATACTCGAAGTGACAAATCTCAATCTTGATCCTTGCCAACTCAACAGACACCTTCAGATACCTGTAGAGCATCTTTATAATCACCCAGTTATGTTGTGACGTTTGATAGCACACAAGGCGTTCCTCCGGTATCCGGGAGTTGCATGATCTCATGGTCGAAGGAACATGTATTCGACAATAAGAAAGCAGTAGCAATAAATTGAACGATCATATGCTAAGCTAACGGATGGGTCTTGTCCATCACATCATTCTCCTAATGATGTGATCCCGTTATCAAAAGACAACTCATGTCTATGGTTAGGAAACCTTAACCATCTTTTGATCAACGAGGTAGTCTAGTAGATGCTCACTAGGGACAAGGTATCTGTTTATGTATCCACACATGTATTTAAGTTTCCAGTCAATACAATTTTAGCATGAATAATAAACTTTTATCATGATTAAGGAAATATAATAACAACCATTTTATTATTGCCTCTAGGGCATATTTCCATCACATAGGACCTTCCCTACAGTATCGTCACCGCAGTAGAGTTTAACAACCAAATTCGGGATGGATTGGTGTGGTTCCTCTACGCCTAGGACACCAGAATATTGAACCATGAACGAGGAAAGGCATGAGATAAATATTAGCTAGTAATTTTGAAGCCCCTATTCTTGACTGGAAGGGACACCAAAGGCCTTTGCTCACCCTCTCTTTCTATCGAAGAGATGGAAGGGCAGAGATTTTTTTTTGGTTTTTTCATCTTTTCATCAAAGAGTTGAACAATGACGATAGATGGCAAGTGCCTTATCAATTTGATCAGGCCCTGTAGGAACAAGGTCCAAATCGTTTGTTCGTTAGGATGCCTCAGCTGCATACATCACTACACTTCCACTTGACACCTATTTAAACGGCTCGTCCCGCCGCTACCTTATCCTATTTCCATACTTCTGTCACTCCATCCCCGTATGGGTGGAGAACCCGTCGCTGTCTTGGTTGAGATACCGGGAAGTCGTAGGAGAGATCACTCATCTTGGGGTGGGCTTACTACTTATACGCTTTCAGCAGTTATCCTCTCCGCACTTGGTTACCCAGCGTTTATCGTAGGCACGATAATTGGGTGCATCCTTCCCGGTCCTCTCGTACTAGGGAAAGGTCCTCTCAATGCTCTAAAGCCCACAACGGATATGGACCGAATTGTCTCACGACATTCTGAACCCAGCTCACATACCGCATTAATGGGTGAACAACCCAACCCTTGGAACCACCTACAGCTCCAGGTGGCGAAGAGCCGACATTGAGGTGCCAAACCTTCCCATTGATGTGGACTCTTGGGGAAGATCGGTCTGTAATCCCTAGAGTAACTTTTATCCGTTGAGTGACGACCCTTCCACTCAGCACCGTCGGATCACTAAGGCCGACTTTCGTCTCTGCTCGATAGGTGAGTCTTGCAGTCAAGCTCCCTTTTGCCTTTACACTCAAGGACCAATGTCCGTCTGGCCCGAGGAAACCTTTGCACGCCTACGTTACCTTTTGGGAGGCCTACGCCCCATAGAAACTATCTACCTGAGACTGTCCCTTGGCCCGCAGATCTAACACAAGGTTAGAATCCGAGCTCTTCCTGAGTGGTATCTCACTGATGGCTCGCCCCCTCCCAGAAGGGGGCCTTCTTCGCCTTCCACCTAAGCTGCGCAGGAAAGGCCCAAAGCCAATCCCCTTTACAGAACCGTACATGAGATTTTCACCTCATATGCCTCCTCGGTCAATTCTTTCGAAGGGATCATTTTCCTCGTTCGAGGGTCTCCGCCCTTCTTCCACTCCATCCCGAAGACTAACTAAGACCAATTGATTCATGTTTTCATGTTTTAATTGAACACTTTCCATTTATGATATGATTAAATGAGAAAATTGTTCTTTTACCAAACATATGCAGATCAAATCACGTCTTATAATAAGAAGAAATATTTCTGGGTATCAATCCCCTTGCCCCTCATTCTTTGAGAATCAGAAGGATCCTTTCCGAGTTCCCATTTCTTCATTTGGAATCTGGGCTCTTCTATCTTCGACTTTTTTTGGCTTTATTCTTTATTTATTTCATTTCGATTTTTCCCTCTTCCTTTATCCCTATCCTCTAGGTACAACGATTGCATCAGTAGAGAACCTTTTCCTCTGTGTGAATCTACATTATTCCATTCCAATTTCTGTTGGGGAACGTTGCAGAAAATTAAAAAATTTCCTACGGTTTCACAAAGATCCATCTATGAGTTCATCTAAGCTACGAGTCAAGGGGAAGAGTTTGCATCTACATACCACTTGTAGATCACGAGCGGAAGCTTGCCAAGGGGATGGTGATGATGGAGTCGTACTCGAAACGTGATTCGGATCACCGATGTCCAAGTGCTGAACGGACAGCACCTCCACGTTCAACACACGTACGGGACGGGAGACGTCTCCTCCTTCTTGATCCAGCAAGGGGGAAGGAGAGGTTGAGGAAGATTGCTCCAACGGCAGCACGACGGCGTGGTGTAGTTGGTGCAGCAGTACTCCGGTAGGGCTTCGCCAAGCACGTACGGAGGAGGAGAGGTGTTGGGGAGGGGAGGGGCTGCGCCTTGGCTTGTGTTGTTGCAGCCCTCCCCTCACCCCTCTATATATAGGAGGAGAGGGGCAAGGGGGCCGGCCCTCTAGGGGAAACCCTAGAGGGGGGCGGCGGCCAAAGGGTGGGGGGCTTGCCCCCCAAGCAAGGGGGTGCGCCCCCTTTAGGGTTTCCCCCCCAACCCTAGGCGCATGGGCCCAAAGGGGGGATCGCACCAAGCCCACCAGGGGCTGGCTGCTATCCCTACGCAGCCCAAGTGGCCCCCCGGGAGAGGTGGCCCCACCCGGTGGACCCCCGGAGCCCTTCCGGTGGTCCCGGTACAATACCGGTATGACCCCGAAACTTTCCGGTGTCCGTTTAACAACTTCCCATATATAAAACTTTACCTCCGGACCATTCCGGAACTCCTCGTGATGTCCGGGATCTCATCCGGGACTCCGAAAAACTTTCGGTAATCACATACTTGTATTCCTGATAACCCTAGCGTCACTGAACCTTAAGTGTGTAGACCCTACGGGTTCGGGAGACATGCAGACATGACCGAGACTCTCCGGTCAATAACCAACAGCGGGATCTGGATACCCATGTTGGCTCCCACATGCTCCTCGATGATGTCATCGGATGAACCACGATGTCGAGGATTCGATCAAACCCCGTATACAATTCCCTTTGTCAATCGGTACGTTACTTGCCCGAGACCCGATCGTCGGTATCCCAATACCTTGTTCAATCTCGTTACCGGCAAGTCACTTTACTCGTACCGTAATGCATGATCCCGTGACCAGACACTTGGTCACCTTGAGCTCATTATGATGATGCATTACCGAGTGGGCCCAGAGATACCTCTCCGTCATACGGAGTGACAAATCTCAGTCTCGATCCGTGTCAACCCAACAGACACTTTCGGAGATACCTGTAATGCACCTTTATAATCACCCAGTTACGTTGTGACGTTTGGTACACCCAAAGCACTCTTACAGTATCCGGGAGTTACACGATCTCATGGTCTAAGGAAGAGATACTTGACATTGATGTGATCCCGTTATCAACGACATCCAATGTCCATAGCCAGGAAACCATGACTATCTGTTGATCACAACGAGCTAGTCAACTAGAGGCTCACTAGGGACATATTGTGGTCTATGTATTCACACGTGTATTACGATTTCCGGATAATACAGTTATAGCATGAATAAAAGACTATTATTATGAACAAAGAAATATAATAATAACACTTTTATTATTGCCTCTTGGGCATATTTCCAACAGTCTCCCACTTGCACTAGAGTCAATAATCTAGTTACATTGTGATGAATCGAACACCCATAGAGTTCTGGTGTTGATCATGTTTCGCTCGCGAGAGAGGTTTAGTCAACGGATCTGCAACATTCAGATCCGTATGTACTTTGCAAATTTCTATGTCTCCATCTTGAACATTTTCACGGATGGAGTTGAAACGACGCTTGATGTGCCTGGTCTTCTTGTGAAATCTGGGCTCCTTCACAAGGGCAATAGCTCCAGTATTGTCACAGAAAAGTTTGATCGGCCCCGACGCATTGGGTATGACTCCTAGGTCGGTGATGAACTCCTTCACCCAAATAGCTTCATGCACCGCCTCCGAGGCTGCCATGTACTCCGCTTCACATGTAGATCCCGCCACGACGCTCTGCTTGCAGCTGCACCAGCTTACTGCTCCACCATTCAACATATACACGTATCCGGTTTGTGACTTAGAGTCATCCAGATCTGTGTCGAAGCTAGCGTCGACGTAACCCTTTACGACGAGCTCTTCGTCACCTCCATAAACGAGAAACATGTCCTTTGTCCTTTTCAGGTACTTCAGGATATTCTTGATTGCTGTCCAGTGTTCCTTGCTGGGATTACTTTGGTACCTTCCTACCAAACTTACGGCAAGGTTTACATCAGGTCTGGTACACAGCATGGCATACATAATAGATCCTATGGCTGAAGCATAGGGGATGACGCTCATCTCTTCTTTATCTTTTGTCGTGGTCGGGCATTGAGCCGAGCTCAATCTCACACCTTGTAATACAGGCAAGAACCCCTTCTTAGACTGGTCCATTTTGAACTTCTTCAAAATCTTATCAAGGTATGTGCTTTGTGAAAGACCTATGAGGCGTCTCGATCTATTTCTATAGATCTTGATGCCTAATATATAAGCAGCTTCTCCAAGGTCCTTCATTGAAAAACACTTATTCAAGTAGGCCTTAATGCTGTCCAAGAATTCTATATCATTTCCCATCAAAAGTATGTCATCTATATATAATATGAGAAATGCTACAGAGCTCCCACTCACTTTCTTGTAAACGCAGGCTTCTCCATAAGTCTGCATAAACCCAAACGCTTTGATCATCTCATCAAAGCGAATATTCCAACTCCGAGATGCTTGCACCAGCCCATAAATGGATCGCTGGAGCTTGCATACTTTGTTAGCATTCTTAGGATCGACAAAACCCTCCGGCTGCATCATATACAGTTCTTCCTTAAGATGCCCGTTAAGGAATGTTGTTTTGACGTCCATCTGCCATATCTCATAATCATAGTATGCGGCAATTGCTAACATGACTCGGACGGACTTAAGCTTCGCTGCGGGAGAGAAAGTCTCATCGTAGTCAATCCCTTGAACTTGCCGATAACCCTTAGCGACAAGTCGAGCTTTATAGATGGTGACATTACCATCCGCGTCCGTCTTCTTCTTAAAGATCCATTTGTTTTCTATCGCTCGCCGATCATCGGGCAAGTCAGTCAAAGTCCATACTTTGTTTTCATACATGGATTCTATCTCGGATTTCATGGCTTCTAGCCATTTGTTGGAATCTGGGCCCGCCATCGCTTCTTCATAGTTCGAAGGTTCACCGTTGTCTAACAACATGATTTCCAGGACAGGGTTGCCGTACCACTCTGGTGCGGAACGTGTCCTTGTGGACCTACGAAGTTCAGTAGCAACTTGATCCGAAGTACCTTGATCATCATCATTATTTTCCTCTTCAGTTGGTGTAGGCATCACAGGAATATCTTCCTGAGCTGCACTACTGTCCCGCTCAAGAGGTAGTACTTCATCGAGTTCTACTTTCCTCCCACTTACTTCTTTCGAGAGAAACTCTTTTTCCAGAAAGCATCCGTTCTTGGCAACGAAGATCTTGCCCTCGGATCTTAAGTAGAAGGTATACCCTACAGTTTCCTTGGGGTATCCTATGAAGACGCATTTTTCCGACTTGGGTTCGAGCTTTTCAGGTTGAAGTTTCTTGACATAAGCATCGCATCCCCAAACTTTTAGAAACGACAGCTTAGGTTTCTTCCCAAACCATAATTCATACGGTGTCATCTCAACGGATTTAGACGGTGCCCTATTTAAAGTGAATGTGGCTGTCTCTAGAGCGTATCCCCAAAATGATAGCGGTAAATCGGTAAGAGACATCATAGACCGCACCATATCCAATAGAGTGCGATTACGATGTTCGGACACACCGTTTCGCTGAGGTGTTCCAGGCGGCGTGAGTTGTGAAACGATTCCACATTTCCTTAAGTGTGTGCCAAATTCGTGACTTAAATATTCTCCTCCACGATCTGATCGTAGGAACTTTATCTTTCGGTCACGTTGATTCTCCACCTCATTCTGAAATTCCTTGAACTTTTCAAAGGTCTCAGACTTGTGTTTCATCAAGTAGACATACCCATATCTACTCAAGTCATCTGTGAGAGTGAGAACATAACGATATCCTCCGCGAGCCTCAACACTCATTGGACCGCACACATCGGTATGTATGATTTCCAACAAGTTGGTTGCTCGCTCCATTGTTCCGGAGAACGGAGTCTTGGTCATCTTGCCCATGAGGCATGGTTCGCATGTGTCAAATGATTCATAATCAAGAGACTCTAAAAGTCCATCAGCATGGAGCTTCTTCATGCCCTTGACACCAATGTGACCAAGGTGGCAGTGCGACAAGTATGTGGGACTATCGTTATCAACTTTACATCTTTTGGCATCTACACTATGAACATGTGTAATATTACGCTCGAGATTCATTAAGAATAAACCATTGACCATCGGAGCATGACCATAAAACATATCTCTCATATAAATCGAACAACCATTATTCTCAGACTTAAATGAGTAGCCATCTCATATTAAACGAGATCCAGATACAATGTTCATGCTCAAACTTGGCACTAAATAACAATTATTAAGGTTCAAAACTAATCCCGTAGGTAAATGTAGAGGCAGCGTGCCGACGGCGATCACATCGACTCTAGAACCATTCCCAACGCGCATCGTCACCTCGTCCTTCGCCAGTCTCCGTTTATTCCGCAGCTCCTGCTGTGAGTTACAAATATGAGCAACGGCACCGGTATCAAATACCCAGGAGTTACTACGAGTACTGGTAAGGTACACATCAATTACATGTATATCAAATATACCTTTGGTGTTGCCAGCCTTCTTATCCGCTAAGTATTTGGGGCAGTTCCGCTTCCAGTGACCCTTCCCCTTGCAATAAAAACACTCAGTCTCAGGCTTGGGTCCATTCTTTGACTTCTTCCCGGCAACTGGCTTACCGGGTGCGGCAACCTCTTTGCCGTCCTTCTTGAAGTTCTTCTTACCCTTGCCTTTCTTGAACTTAGTGGTCTTATTGACCATCAACACTTGATGTTCTTTCTTGATTTCAACCTCTGCTGACCTCAGCATAGAAAATACTTCAGGAATGGTCTTTACCATCCCCTGCATATTGTAGTTCATCACAAAGCTCTTGTAGCTTGGTGGGAGCGACTGAAGGATTCTGTCAATGACTGCCTCATCAGGGAGGTTAATATTCAGCTGGGTCATACGGTTGTGCAACCCAGACATCTTGAGTATGTGCTCACTGACAGAATTATTTTCCTCCATCTTACAACTATAGAACTTGTCGGAGATGTCATATCTCTCGACCCGGGCGTGAGCTTGGAAAACTAGTTTCAGCTCTTCGAACATCTCATATGCTCCGTGATGCTCAAAACGCTTTTGGAGCCCCGGTTCTAAGCTGTAAAGCATGCCGCACTGAACGAGGGAGTAATCATCAGCACGAGACTGCCAAGCATTCATAATGTCTTGGTTCTCTGGAACGGGAGCGTCACCTAGCGGTCCTTCTAGGACATATTGTTTCCTGGCAGCTATGGGGATGATCCTCAGGTTCCGGACCCAGTCCGTATAGTTGCTGCCATCATCTTTCAGCTTGGTTTTCTCTAGGAACGCGTTGAAGTTCATGTTGACATGAGCGTTGGCCATTTGATCTACAAGACATATTTGCAAAGGCTTTAGACTAAGTTCATGATAATTAAGTTCTAATCAAATTATGAACTCCCACTCAGATTAGACATCCCTCTAGTCATCTAAGTGTTACACGATCCGAGTCGACTAGCCCGTGTCCGATCATCACGTGAGACGGACTAGTCATCATCGGTGAACATTCTCATGTTGATCGTATCTTCCATACGACTCGTGTTCGACCTTTCGGTCTCCGTGTTCCGAGGCCATGCCTGCACATGCTAGGCTCGTCAAGTTAACCTAAGTGTTTTCGCTGTGTAAAACTGTCTTACACCCGTTGTATGTGAACGTAAGAATCCATCACACCCGATCATCACATGGTGCTTAGAAGCGACGAACTGTAGCAACGGTGCACAGTTAGGGGAGAACACTTCTTGAAATTTTTGTAAGGGATCATCTTATTTACTACCGTCGTCCTAAGTAAACAAGATGCATAAACATAATAAACATCACATGCAATTATATAGTTGTGACATGATATGGCCAATATCATATAGCTCTATTGATCTCCATCTTCGGGGCTCCATGATCATCTTGTCACCGGCATGACACCATGATCTCCATCATCATGATCTCCATCATCGTGTCTTCATGAAGTTGTCACGCCAACGACTACTTCTACTTCTATGACTAACGCGTTTAGCAATAAAGTAAAGTAAGCTACATGGCGTTCCTCAATGACACGCAGGTCATACAAAAAAAATAAAGACAACTCCTATGGCTCCTGCCGGTTGTCATACTCATCGACATGCAAGTCGTGAATCCTATTACAAAGAACATGATCGCATACATCACAATTAATCATTCATCACAACTTCTGGCCATATCACATCACATGATCAATCGCTGCAAAAACAAGTTAGACGTCCTCTAATTGTTGTTGCATCTTTTACGTGGCTGCAATTGGGTTCTAGCAAGAACATTTTCTTACCTACGAATAACCACGATGTGATTTTGTCAACTTCTATTTACCCTTCATAAGGGCCCTTTTCATCGAATCCGCTCCAACTAAAGTGGGAGAGACAGACACCCGCCAGCCACCTTATGCAACTAGTGCATGTTAATCGGTGGAACCGGTCTCACGTAAGCGTACATGTAAGGTTGGTCCGGGCCGCTTCATCCCATAATACCGCTGAAGCAAGAAAAGACTAGTAGAGGCAAGCAAGTTGACAAGATCCACGCCCACAACAAATTGTGTTCTACTCGTGCAAAGAGAACTACGCATAGACCTAGCTCATGATGCCACTGTTGGGGAACATTGCAGAAAATTAAAATTTTTCCTACGGTTTCACCAAGATCCATCTATGAGTTCATCTAAGCTACGAGTCAAGGGGAAGAGTTTGCATCTACATACCACTTGTAGATCACGAGCGGAAGCTTGCCAAGGGAATGGTGATAATGGAGTCGTACTCGAAACGTGATTCAGATCACCGATGTCCAAGTGCTGAACGGACAGCACCTCCACGTTCAACACACATACGGGACGGGAGACGTCTCCTCCTTCTTGATCCAGCAAGGGGGAAGGAGAGGTTGAGGAAGATTGCTCCAACGGCAGCACGACGGCGTGGTGTAGTTGGTGCAGCAGTACTCCGACAGGGCTTCGCCAAGCACGTACGGAGGAGGAGAGGTGTTGGGAAGGGGAGGGGTTGCGCCTTGGCTTGTGTTGTTGCAGCCCTCCCCTCACCCCTCTATATATAGGAGGAGAGGGGCAAGGGGGCCGGCCCTCTAGGGGAAACCCTAGAGGGGGGCGGCGGCCAAAGGGTGGGGGGCTTGCCCCCCAAGCAAGGGGGTGCGCCCCCTTTAGGGTTTCCCCCCCAACCCTAGGCGCATGGGCCCAAAGGGGGGGGGCGCCAAGCCCACCAGGGGCTGGCTGCTATCCCTACACAGCCCAAGTGGCCCCCCGAGAGAGGTGGCCCCACCCGGTGGACCCCCGGAGCCCTTCCGGTGGTCCCGGTACAATACCGGTATGACCCCGAAACTTTCCGGTGTCCGTTTAACAACTTCCCATATATAAAACTTTACCTCCGGACCATTCCGGAACTCCTCGTGATGTCCGGGATCTCATCCGGGACTCCGAACAACTTTCGGTAATCACATACTTGTCTTCCTGATAACCCTAGCGTCACCGAACCTTAAGTGTGTAGACCCTACGGGTTCGGGAGACATGCAGACATGACCGAGACTCTCCGGTCAATAACCAACAGCGGGATCTGGATACCCATGTTGGCTCCCACATGCTCCTCAATGATGTCATCGGATGAACCACGATGTCGAGGATTCGATCAAACCCCGTATACAATTCCCTTTGTCAATCGGTACGTTACTTGCCCGAGACCCGATCGTCGGTATCCCAATACCTTGTTCAGTCTCGTTACCGGCAAGTCACTTTACTTGTACCGTAATGCATGATCCCGTGACCAGACACTTGGTCACCTTGACCTCATTATGATGATGCATTACCGAGTGGGCCCAGAGATACCTCTCCGTCATACGGAGTGACAAATCCCAGTCTCGATCCGTGTCAACCCAACAGACACTTTCGGAGATACCTGTAATGCACCTTTATAATCACCCAGTTACGTTGTGACGTTTGGTACACCCAAAGCACTCTTACGGTATCCGGGAGTTACACGATCTCATGGTCCAAGGAAGAGATACTTGACATTGGAAAAGCTCTAGCAAACGAACTAACCGACCTTTGTGCTATGCTTAGGATTGGGTCTTGTCCATCACATCATTCTCCTAATGATGTGATCCCGTTATCAACGACATCCAATGTCCATAGCCAGGAAACCATGACTATCTGTTGATCACAACGAGCTAGTCAACTAGAGGCTCACTAGGGACATATTGTGGTCTATGTATTCACACGTGTATTACGATTTCCGGATAATACAGTTATAGCATGAATAAAAGACTATTATTATGACCAAAGAAATATAATAATAACACTTTTATTATTGCCTCTAGGGCATATTTCCAACAATTTCTTCCCGAAACTTCCTAAGAAAAATCGTAAAATGATCAATATGTAAAATCCGAACAAGTAATTGCGAAGATTCGTGCCAGACCGTCAACTTTACATTTTAAAGAGGACCTGCTGGAGATGGGCCAGCCCAGGTGTGCTGGAGGCCTCCTCCTTGTTTTTTATTTTATTTTTTTCACGTATTTTTTTTCCATTTTTTGCTTTCATTTTTTACTTTTGTTTATACTTTCAAATATTCTAAATAAATATTTTAGAAAATTCAATTTACATAAAATAAAAAAATCTTGAACAAACATTTGAAAAATGCCAAATGTATATAGCAAAAATGTTTACCACGTATACATAAAAATGTTAAATGTGTAGAGCAAAAATGCTGACCTTGTATTAAAAAATGATGAAAAAATTGATCATATATATGAAAATGTTAATGAAGCATTTGAGAAGATGTTGAACAAGTTTTTCAAAAGTTTTAATCCAGAATATTGAAAATGTTGAATTTGAACAGAAAAATTGTTGACCAGTTATTAGGTAAATGATTGAAATTCTTGATCATGTAAATAAAAATATCAATCAAGCATTTGAAAATTGTTGAACAAGTATTTTAACAATATTAATCAAGCATTTCAAAAATGTTAAACGTGTTTAGAAAAAATGTTGACCATGTGTTAAAGAAATAATATTGCTTTTGAAAATGTTAATCAAGCATTTTAAAAAATGCTAAATGTGCATAGGAAAAAGGTTGACCATGTATTAGAAAATACTATCCTGTTTTGAAAATTACTAATAAAACATTTAAAATTTTCAAAAGTTTTAATAAAATGCTAAACATAAGTTAAAAAAATGTTGACCCTATATTTGAAATATGTTAATCAAGCATTTCAAAATGTTAAAATATGTATAGAAAATATTGACCATGTATTAAAAATGTTAACCTCGTATTGGAAATGTGAAACATATATTAGAATTTTGACATATACAAAAATGTATATTGAAAACCAAGACAAACAAACGAAACCAAAATAAACCAAAGAAAAATAAATAAAAATAAAAATCAAAGAAAAAATGCAAAAAAGAATGAAAAAAGTAAAAACTAATAAAGAAAAAAAGGAAACCAAAAATTTTGAAAACTAAGAAATTAAGAAAAGAAAAGGAAGAAATATGAGAAATAAAAGAACTGATAAAAATCATAACAGAAACAAAAAAAACAAGAAGAAACGAAAAATATGAAGTATAGTGACCAAAAAGGAAAACCGAGAAAAAAGAGAAGAAAAGAAAAAGCAAAAGAAAACAGATTAAAATAGAAGAAAAATGAAAAAGAGAAACCTATTGAGAACCGAGAAAGAAATAAAGAAAAATAAACAAAGAAACCAAAAAAAAGTGGGAAAGAAGCAAGGAAACCCATAGAAAAACAAAGATAAAATGGAAGAAAACAAAAGCATGTGAAAACCGAAAGAAAAAACAAAGAAAGCCACTGAAGAACTGAATATATAACAAAGAGAAAAGAAAACTCAAAGAAAACTGGTGAAGAAACAAAAAGAACCCAAGAAAAATGAAAAAATGAGAAAAAGAAAAAGAAAACGAATAATGCCGACAAAAAAAGATGAAAATAAACTGCGAGTACCAGGAATCGATCCCACCACCAAACAGTAAAATCGCGAGCCATTAGCCACTACACCACACACCATGAAGTGCATGCAATGGTACAGATGTATATAAGAACAGACAACAGCGTTGATATTTGGAAAACATTTTGAAACCATTTCGAAAATTGTGAGCAGTTTCCAAATCCCACATTTTTTTTTGGAAAAGTGAAGATGTTTTGTAATTTTGATTTGAAAATGAAACACAAACAAAATAATATTTTAAAAGTGAAATATTTTCCAAAATCGTGAACATTTTTTTGTAATGGGAACATTTTTTGAAATCCCAAGACCAAATTTGAAAACATGAACATATTTTAAAAAATGTGAAAACAAGAACATTTTTTGAAATTGGTGAGCAAAATTTTGAAATTGAACAATTTCAAAACTCCCGAAAAAATGAAAACATGCACATTTTTTCAATTTGCGAACAATTTTCGAAAACAGGAATATGTTTTCAACAGCCCGAACATTTTTTGAAAATCACGGAAAATATAATTGAAGCAGAACAATTTCAAAACTCCTGAAAAAAACGAAAATGTGCACATTTTTTAAATTTGTGAACAATTTTTCAAAAGAGGAACATGTTTTGAACCACCCGAACATTTTTTGAAATTTGTGAACAAAAAATTGAAACTGAACAATTTCGAAACTCAAAAATGAAACTGTGTGCATTTTTTGAAATTTCGAAACAATTTATTTAAAATGGGAACATGTTTTGAACCGCCTAAACATTTTTTGAAATTTGTGAACAAAAAAATTGAAAACAGGAACATTTTTTAAACTCCGTACAAAATTCAAAAGCACAAACTTTTTTGGATCTATGAACAAAATTTGAATATAGAAACATTTTTTGAAATTCCGAACAAATTTGAAAACCAAACATTTTTTAAACTCCTGAACAAAATTTCAAGAGGTGAACAATTTTTTAAAAAGTGAACATTTTTTGAATATGTGAATTTTTCTTAAAATCGGAAACATTTTTTGAAACAATCAACCAAAAATTGAAAACACAAACAATTTTCTGAAACTCCGAAAAAAAATTATAAAAAATGTACAAAATTTTGAAACTCGAACATTTTTTGAAAAAGAGAACATTTTGGAAAAAGGAAAAGAAAAAAGAAAAAAGAAAAAGAATAAATAAACAAAAAAAGAAAAGGAAAAACGAAACAGAAAAAGAAATGAAAATAAAAAACCGATTTAGGAACCTTCTAGAAGGTTCCCAAAACCAGAAAAAACCGGCTGGGAACCCTCAGATGATTCCCAGAACCGGTACGTGAAAGATTTATCTGATGGGCCGGGCCAAGTCGCTCGCTCGGGTCGCTCCTACGTGCTTTCCCTCGACAGTTTGACGCAGAGAGCGTCATATAGGAAATTCCCCCGTTACAGGCAACGGCGGAAACGGGCGCACAACCGTCGTTCTTTCATGGGCTGGCCCATTCCTACCTTCTGTGAAAGACCAAAAAAATCGAGACCACGGTTCGAACCCGAGACCACTTCTCTCGTGGACAGAGACAATAACCACTAGGACTAGTCCTCAATTCTGACCATTTCCTGCGTTTCGGTCCTATTATTCTTTATTCAGTTCGCGGAAGCGTTTTTTTTGTTTCTTTCCAGATTCGTTTTTGTTTGTGTTTTTTGCTTTTTCCTTTCTTTACATTTTTTTTCAAAGAACGGTGAACTTTTTCTCAAAATTGATGAACTTTTTGTTTATTTTCTGAAATCGTTGATTTTTTTAATTTGATGAACTTTTTTTCAAATTTGATGAACTGTTTTCCAAATTTGTGAACCTTTTTTCAAAGTCGGTGATTTTTTTTCAAAAACGATGAAATCTTTCAAAAGTAGATGAACTTTTTCAAAAAAATCAGTGAACTTTTTTGAAAATCAATGAACTTTTTTCAATTTCATGAACTTTTTTGAATTCTTTGAACGTTTTTTTTCTAATTCTTGATGTTTGTTAAAATCTGTGAATATTCAAATTTGTTCACATTTCTTTGCAAAAGAAAACCTGGTTTTCTAAATAGCACAGGTAAAGTTTTAGTTCATAAATATTTTCGCGTTGAAATCTTTCATAAGGTCTTAATAGGTCTAGTGGTTAGCGGAACAACCGTTGGAGCGAACTGGTGCATGATCACAGCCTGTAGAGAGCAACCTTTTGGCACTGATTTTTCGTGCCATAAATACGGTTTTTTCTCACTGCCCTGCGTGTTTTGATGGGCCGGCCCACTAACGTGCTGCAGTGGGCGCCAGTTGTGTCTACGGGCGCATAAGGCGCCCTATAGGAGCTCCCTAAGGCGAGATATACCTCTCGCGAGACCGAGCTAGGTCGGAACGGGATTGACATAGCCTTTGGGGAGAGATCCTAGTTTTTTTTTGAGAAATCTCGCTGTCTTTATTGATTCATGACAATGTTCATAGGTACACGCCTTGGGTCATGAGGAGTACCCAACCAAACATGTCTACCTATATCTAGGTTACAAGCAATGCGAGATTATGAGCCTCGAAATTAAAATTCCTACGCTCAAAAACAAAAGAGCAAGACGTAAAACTATCTTTGCGGTTCGTTATTTCATGTATAACAGCCGCATTGGGGCCAGCTGTCCCTTCATTAATGTCATGCACCACACCTTGGCAATCCGATGCCACCATGATATTCTGCTCGTGTAGATCTTCCGCCAGCGCTAGAGCCTCCCGACACGCGTATGTCTCCAGGATCATCAGATCGCGTACGCCCCCATACACCACCGCTGACGCGCCAAGATAGTTGCCATTTGAATCACAGCAGATTGCGGCTGCAACTCCCACTCGCCTGTTTCTTGATAATGCACCATCCACGTTTATCTTATGTGAGCCAGGCGGAGGTGGAATCCAACGTCGTTGCTGCTCCCTTGCCGCTTGACCTTGTAACCTTGGTTCACAAGCGATAGCCTGGTGTAGCTCTTGAAGATAAGAGTCTACAAAGGGAATTGTCTGGTGTGAATTTTGAAAAAGAGATTCATAAATCGCCTTGCGCCTTGCGTACCACACAGCCCATAAAGTGAAAATCATCCTTGAGAAGCTCGCGTGGTCTAGTGACTCATGCAGTTCAAAAAGCCAATTCTTCGCACTTGGCTCCGTACTCGCCGTCATCTTGGACACAATATTTTCATCTGATAACGCCCAAACACATCTCGACATCGTGTAAGACAGGAGCGCATGTCTCCATGAATCTTGGCAGCCACATAGAGGGCAGGCACTTTGAGTTGCCATGTTCCGTCTCTGAAGAACGTCCGTGGTTGGTATTGAATGACGTGCTAGACGCCACAGAAAAATTCTCACCTTTGATGGCACTTTCAGTTTCCATAGATTGCTCCATGCGTCCTCTTCTCTGGAGTTAGATGAAGCACCTCCCCTTCCTTCTAACCAAGCTTCTCTCTGTAACTTAGTTGTGACAAGTAACTTGTACGCCGAGCTTACAGTGAACTTGCCTTTCCTATCAGGATTCCAAGCCCAGAAGTCCTCCGTGTTGCGGGTGCACACAGGTATTTTTAAGATGGCCTCGGCATCAAAAGGCAAAAAAATTGACCGTATTAAGGGTTCATTCCACGCCGCCGTAGCTGGGAGCAAAAGGTCAGATACTTTCTCCGGTGGTGTCTGAACCAGCGACATGATCGGCCTCAGTGTTGTTTCTTTGGGTATCCAGTTGTCCTCCCAAATACTAGTAGATCATCTGTTCCCAATCCTTTTAATAACTCCTTGTAGCAACACATCTCGGCCCTCAAGGACAGCCCACCAAATCTGAGAAGGCCGAGACCCCAGCTCCGCCTCAAGGATTGTAGAGCTCGGGAAATACGATGCCTTCAAAAATTTTGTGCTTAAAGTTTCTGGTTCCTGAAGGATTCTCCACGCTTGCCTCGCAAGTAGTGCTAGATTAAACAGTTCAAGATCTCTGAAGCCTAAACCTCCCAAGTATTTTGGCCTGGTCATAACATCCCATGATGCCCATGCTGGTTTGCGTTCGTCCTGTTTGCAGCCCCACCAAAACTTCCTGATGGTAGTTTTTATGTGATCACAAAGGCCTCTTGGCAATTTGAAACAAGACATTGAAAATACAGGAATAGCTTGTGCTACAGATTTTATGAGTACCTCCTTTCCTCCTGCCGACAAGCACTTGCTCATCCAACCCTTCACCTTATCCCAGACCCGATCACTCAAATATTTGAAAGTCCCCTTCTTGGACTGCCCCACATCAGATGGCATGCCCAGATATTTGTCATTAAGTGATTCATTGGGAACTTGCAAAAAACCCTTCACGGCATTTCGAACTATTTCCGTACATCCTCTGCTGAAGAAAATGGATGACTTGTCCCTATTAATTCTCTGTCCCGATGCCAAACAATATTTATCAAATAGGTTTGAAATCGACTCCGCTCCGTCGATACTTGCCCTGAAAAACAGCAGGCTGTCATCCGCGAATAAAAGGTGGTTCACCGACGGAGCCGATGGTGCCACCTTAATGCCGCTGAGCTGGGATGACTCATTCTGAGATTTTAAAAGGCACGAAAGGCCCTCTGCTGCCAACAAGAAAAGATACGGTGAGATCGGATCTCCCTGTCGAATACCACGGGTAGGCTTAAACACCTCTGACTTGACTCCATTAAACATCACTGAAAAGGATACGGAACTTATCATGCTCATGACAATATTTACCCATTGAGGAGCAAAACCCAGTTTCTCCATAATAGCACGCAGGTAAGTCCATTCCACCCTGTCATAAGCTTTCATCATATCCAGTTTTAACGCGCAATAGCTATTAGCTTTGGATCTGTTCCTCTTCATAAAATGAAGGCACTCATAGGCTGAGATTATGTTATCCGTGATTAGCCTTCCAGGTACAAAAGCAGATTGCTCCTCACAAATTATGTCAGGAAGCACCGCCTTCAAACGGTTTGCTAACACCTTTGAAGCAATGTTATAAAAGACATTACACAGGCTAATGGGGCGAAACTGTGAGAGCAGGACAGGGTTTGTTACCTTCGGGATCAGCACCAACAAAGTATCATTAAGCCCCTCAGGGCTCTCTTCTCCCCTAACAATACCAAGAACAACCCTAGTTACCGCCTCTCTACATACATCCCAGTGTCTCTGAAAGAAATGCGCTGGGAATCCATCTGGCCCCGGAGCCTTAGTTGGAAACATTTGAAACAATGCTGCTTTGACCTCTTTCTCTTCATATGGAGCCAACAGGCTCGCGTTCATCGCTGTTGTCACTTTCACCGGAACATGATCGAGCACATCCTGCATACCTTGGACACCCTCTGACGTGTAGAGGTTCTTATAGAAATCAAGAGCTAATTGCTGCATCTCGGTGGGATCCTCAGTTAGCTGCTCATTTGGCTTCTGAAGAGATTTTATCAAGTTCTTTCTCCTCCTCATCGAGGCCCTCATGTGAAAGAAATGTGTGTTTCTATCTCCTTCCGAAAGCCATTGAACGACCTCTGCCGCCACATTATTTCTTCTCTCATATAGAGCTCAATAAGCTTGTCATTAATTTTAATTTCAACATGTGATGGCCCAGTCCTCTGTGGTTGCCTCCTTAATCGCTCAAGATCTTTTTCAGATTTTTTATCTCACCACGAACGCTACCAAAAGTCGTTCTGGACCACTCCCCTAGGTTCTGTGCTAGATCCGCCAGTTTCCTGCGTACACCCTCCACCGATGGGTTGTGACCTTCACGCTCCCATGCAGATCGAACTGTTGGCTTTAATCCTGCATGCGTGTCCCACATGGCCTCATAGCGGAATATCTTCTCTCCCTTCCTCCCTTGTGCCGGTGCTAGGTTCAGCAATATAGCATTGTGATCGGACGTAGCTGATGTAATATGCTGCACCGCTGCCTGGGGGAAGCGTTGACACCAATCCAGTGTACCCAGAGCTCTGTCCAAATGAACTCGCGTGTAAGTACCACCAACCACTTTTTTCTCAAAAGTCCACCTGGTTCCAGAATAACCCAAGTCTATGAGGCCACAAACATCCACGGCATCTCTGAAGCCTTGTATCTGTGCTTGGCTTCTAGTGCCAATTCCATCATGTTCGTTGAGCTGAAGCACCTCGTTAAAATCACCAATGCAGACCCAAGGCATATCTTGCACACTTGCCAAGTTCTTCAACGTGTCCCATGTCTGATGACGAAGGTGGGTCTGAGCCTCCCCATAGACACACGAGAGCCTCCATGGATCCCCGCTCAAATTAAAAACCTTCGCATCGATGTGATACCTCGAATAACCCAAACTCTCAATCTTTATATCATTATTCCAGTACATAGCCAAACCTCCACTTCTACCAGAGGAATCAACATCAAAAGCATTATCAAATCCTAAAGTACTTGCTAATTTTTCAGCCCTAACTCTCGAGATTTGAGTTTCGACTATACAGAGTACTCTAGGGGCAAACTTTCGCGCTAATTCGCGCAGCTCTTGAATTTTCGGGGCGTTGCCTAACCCACGACAATTCCAACATAACAGATTCATTGCGCCCGGCGGTCCTCCTCCGGGGAGGCCGCCGATCGTGCATCATTCTTCTTGGGGTGCTTCACTTCTTTCCTTGGCGAGACATAGACAGGCGGCCGCGGGGGGATCCCAACGGGCTTTGCCGCCAAAACGAGGGCTGTCGAACTCCCTTGATCCACTGTATCTTTCCCATCGAGGGACTGGGCTATCGCTGAAAGCTGGTTGTCAGAAGACTGTCTCTTATTGTTTACCACCGCTGCCTCCAAAGCATTAGCAGCCGACACGCCATTAGCATGCGGCTCACCTGGTCCTGACGCCCCAAGATACTGTACTGTTTCTACCCTTACATCTTCTCGGCCTACTTCATTGCGCGGCTCGTTTTGACGAGCGTTGAACCGCCAGCTCTGGTTGGGGTTGAATTGCTCTCGTCCCCTACCTCTCCCTCCGGCGTTCCATGGACCTCCCCGTCCTCTCTGATTACCAAATCCACTCCTCCCTGATTGCCTGAAGCGTACATTATCGGCCAAAACAAATTCTCCACATTCAAACTTGGCTTCATCATGGACGCCATCACCGCACTTCTCATGCCAATGCCCGCATTCACCACAGTTAAAGCAAAAAACTGGTAATTTATCATACTTTACTTGGTATCTGACTCTTTCATCCCCCTTCTTGCCAGTTACAAACCTCTTAATTTTTGCGTTGATGTCTATCTTCACACGTACCCTGACAAATTCGCCAAAGAATCCTGCTGGCAACTTGAGCTGAACTTCATCCACTTCGCCAATGCGGGAAGCCATCCCCTTGATTGCAGGCTCAATTAAAAAGTTATCAGGCAGCCGGTGGATTTGAGCCCAAACAGACAACCTGTCCAACTTGATGCTATCCGGGTTTTTTAATCCGTCATACTCCTCCATGATTACCCCCTGATCCCTGAAAAGCCAAGGCCCCTCGATCATGGCCTTATTCCAATCTCCAAGACATCCAAATTGAGCTGTGAACAGATTGTCCTTGATCTTCCTCCAAACCACCGTCTTCGCAGGATTCCAGGCCGCACGCATGTCACCATACAAAGCATTAGGGCTAAAAGTCCTCGGGGTGTGCACCCTAACTATGGCAAGCCACTTCGCCAGCTCACCTAGGTCCGGCAGCTCCTCCTCCCATACAAAGTCATCGTCCTCTTCCTCCTGGAGGTTCAATCGGGCAAGTAGTTAACGCCTATTGGAGATTAGCCTACGCTGAAGCCAGGCTTAATGGGTTGGCCCACTCTGGTGAGCTCACTTGGTCATTTTTTTTCCTTTGGTTTTCTAGTCTGTTTATCTCACAAAGAACCAGAAGATGGATATTTCATGAAGGTAAATTCAAAAACTTAAAAAATATATAAATATATATTTAATCCACCATGTATTTAAATATTGTTCAACATTTATTTAGAAAAATGTTCATCATATATTTTAAAATGTTCATTGTATATTATAATAATGTTCAATGTGTATTTAAAATATGTTCACCGTGGTCGAAGAAATATTCACTGTGTAATTAAAAAATGGTCATCTTATGTTAAAAAATGGTCAGTATATATTTAAAATGTCTCTTCATGTTTGACGACAGTTCAATGTATTTTAAATACGCATTGGGAGCACAGTTTATCCTTCACATTGGGAGCATGAGTTAGTACTAGGTGAAAATATGTGTTAGTTCACGATGGAAGCACATCTGTGCTTCCAGTGGGGGCACGGATTTCCTAGTGGGTGGAAGCACGAATAATTCATATTGGAAGCATACGTTAGTGTAGTTGAGAGCACGAAAGTTAGTAATAGTTGGAAGCACAAAAGTTGAGGACACAAGTTACTACTAGGTGGAAGCTCGGTTTAGTTCACGTTGGCAGCACATGTTAATTTAGTTGGGATCACAAATTTCCCCGAAAAATATTTCATCAAAATCAATGAACCTTGGATCTCTTTCGATAATCTCAACATGAGGAATACAATAGTGATACCGGTTTATAATTCGGACTCATGGTTCACAAGATATTTCATTTCTTAAAACAAAGAAAAAACAAACATTGAACCTCATATCCCTGATGGCAACAAATGACACACATGCATTACACGACTTGTCATCATCGAAGTAGTTCAGGATAATCTTTGCAAAGGATACCCTTTAATTAGTGATTTCGTGTAAAATTTGCTAAAAAAAACATTTGGCTGTAAAATTCAGCACAACAACATTCCAAAATTAAAAAAGGAGCACCTTTGGTTGGAGACCATGTTTTGAATGACTTCTCTTTACAAATACTAGTAAGCGTGCACGTGCAACGCACGTCCTGCCAATTCAATCCATTTTTCAAATTTCACCTCTATTTAATTTGTATCCTTTTCTATATCTTTTGTTTGTCTACACCTTTTTTTAATTCAAACAACTAACGAAACTAAAAATGGAAATACAATATGTGCTATTCCCGAAAGAAATAAAATGGGAATGTGATATAGGTAATGAATAGGGAGTATCTACGATGATAAGTACAACATTTGTCGAAATATCCCCAGGACAATAACCTAATTATTTGAAATGCATTGTCTGACAGAGACACAAAAATGAAGAGTTTATTTGAACAGTGCGCAAAAATGCTCTTCAGATGTATTTTATCAAACAAGGAGTCCGAGTTTGCCAAAATAAAAATTCAGAGCGGTTTGGAAGTATTCTCATCACTTCTCTTTCTCCGCCTCAGAAGCATTCTTCATCCGGGCTCCCAAACATTTCATCCCTCAGAGCTTTGTCTATATAAAGAGTCAAGGTACTAAACATGCATGTCATATATGTCCAGTCAGTAATAAAATTAGTTTCTAGCACAATGTCGGAGGATTTAAAGATGGGACATTACCGTCTTATGCAAACCTTGTGGAGACCTTTGTATATTTAATGCATACGTATGCTTTCATTATTGGGCTGATGAAGTGAGAGTTGTGAGATAAAATATTCTAAATCTCCTCTAGCTTCTTTAGCAACTATAACCTTCTAGGTGGACAATCCACATCTTTGCTTCTCAGGAGAGGCTCCTAGTTGATTTGCTGTTGTACAAGGATGCTAATTTGAAACAATTATGCAGCACATGGTAAGTGCTAAGTCAACAATTCGTACTGAATCTACCAGGCTCCGAAGGATCCAATTATGTGATTTTACATGTGCATCTTAGCTATCAAAGGAAAAGAAGAAAATGGTCAAAGCAACAAAAAAATGCAAGCTTATATAAACTTCACAAAACCGGGTATGACATTTCAGCCAAGGAAGATTTATTCACTTACGTTCACATGATACAATATGCAAGCAACAATTCATGGGCATGCCCTCACTAAACTATGTGTACACAAAAATAATTATCACCTCCCAACTGCCCGCTTGT
>NC_041381.1:131413734-131414742 GCF_002162155.2 Triticum dicoccoides | reverse complement strand
AAATGTACACATCAACTAATTGGCTTAATAATTATCTTACACTCCCACCAATTTATTAAGAAAATAGAAATCACCCAATGGAACCAGAATTTCAGAAAAGCTTGGTCAAGTTTTCCTATGTTGTATACCTGCCGCTGAAACAAAGCAAATGAGTGTAAGCTATGTAAAACAACACCAAGGATAGCGGATGAATGAAACAACAAATTCTGCATCCCATGGAACAACACCATTTTATTCAGTATTCACTATCGAAGGCCCTCTGCTCTAAATACTGTGAGATGTGGAGTGTAGTAGAAACATGCTGAACCAACATGAATAGACTCCAAAATTATATGCATACATCTTGAAGCATACACTGGAATTTTCAAATTGCCATCCAACCTCCGGGAACTCCTCATGTCAAAAAAGAGAATTATATATACAAGACATGGAAAGGAATAGTAGGCTCGGACCAAATAATTACTAACCTTGCACTGTAGGTTCAGGCCAAATAACCAAATAAAAGATACACAGATATCAGTGAAATTAACTATAATATACGCAACTATTATAAAGAGATTGTAGATGCAGATCAACTACATACACATAATTTAGTGCCCAAGATTTAGTGTCTTATCAATTGGTCGAAGTTCTCCATGTGGCAGCGAATCTCATTATTATTCTCTCGTTGCAACAAAAAAACAGAAGAATGTTATTTAGTGTCCAGTCAGAAAGTGTAAGCTTGAGCTAAAATAATACAAAAATAGAGGAAGGAAAAGTACTGCAATTTTGACACTTCAAAGCACCACGAATACACCTCATAATCGGATTGGTACAACAATAAGATGAAATTATTGCTATGTAATATATTTTTTGTGAAGAGACTTGAAATATCCTAGATTTGATGCTTGTACAAGTTCAGTTAAAAGTGGTTTAAACAGTCTACAAACTGAACTTATTTTTACTTCCTAGATTAACCAAAAATTGGGGGATTTCACACCAACTGAACGTAGTAATATACAAAAAAAA
>NC_041381.1:131405230-131412749 GCF_002162155.2 Triticum dicoccoides | reverse complement strand
TCGCCGACCTCCGCCGCCCTTCGCTCCTCGGCGTTCGCGCCCGCGCGCATGAGGTCCGCCGCCGCCATGACCTCATCCCGCCTCCTTCGCCCTCGTCGCTAGCCTCGCCTGGCCGGATCTCACGCCGAGGCTCCGGGAGCACCAGAGCTGGCCCCGCTGGCGCCCGTCCACCGCCACAGGCTCCTCTCCTCTACCGCCGACCATGCTCGCCTCTGCGTCGTCCCTTCGTCGTCCTCGTGCCGGGATCCGGCGAAGCCGCCGCCCCTCGCCCGGATCCGGCGATCGCGCCGCCTCTCCCCGCCTTCCGAACCTCGTAGCCAGCCGTCTTCCCCAAGTCCGCGAGATTCCAGCAAGGTTGACTCCCCCCCCCCCCATTTTTTTCCAAGTCCTAAAAACTTTTCATTCTGGTTCACTATTCGTCATGCCATATCTCATAGCATACTGCTCTGTTTTGCATGCAGGATGTATCGAAATGTTATTTGTGAGATGCTCTTCATTTCATTCCATTGTGCCATGTTTTTTTGAGTCCATCTTGATGCCCTAATAATCGTTGCAAGAGTGCTATATGATGTTAACCTGCTGAAACTGTTATAACTTGCTGATTTGTCATTTTTGTTGCATTTTATGTGTGCATCCTATGAGCATGATGTCTACATGTTTTTGGAGCATTGTTATGCCATATTTACAGGGGGTGCAATCCATGTATTTTTGTGAGTCTTGTAGTGAGTGCATCAAGCTCGGGAAGTAGGATACTTGCTGTTGCTATTTTGCTAGGCTGAATCTGTTATATTATGATGCTATGTAAACCTGCTGCTACAAGTCATTCTATGCATATTCTGGAGATGTTCACTAAGGAAGTTTTCTTATACATGTCATGCTCTATCCGTTCATGCCCCTAGTTGTATTTATAGCCTTCTGTATCTTGTTGTTATCATGCTCCAAAATAGCTAAATAATGTTGTTGTCAGCCTGTCAACATTAAGTTCAGTTTTGCCATGTGTTTTGCTAGTGATCCATGCACCCTATGAACTTTCTCTTGTCATGCTTAGCTTCATAATTATGTAATCTTACTGTTGGTTGCCTTTTCATGCCATGTATTAATCTGTGGTGAGTTGTACAAGATCACCAACATGCCTACTTATTGTTGCTCCTGCCATGTCTGAATCTGTCATATCATTTGCCAGGTTTGCATGGATCCTACCATGTTTTCTGTTGAACTTTGGAATTATTTCAGTAATGGAGTTTTGTTCTTTGCCTTTAGTATTAACATGCGATACCTTTGTTTGCCATGTTAAGTTCCTGTAACATATTGTTTGATAGCTCTAAACATAGCAACCTGATGTTATTTCCGTTAAGTCTATAACTGTTATTATTTGCAATCTTGCCATGTCCTTTTGAGCATGATCTAGTGATTTGGAGATATCTCAATGTTCATGTTTTGTCATGCATTACCTGTACATCATGTTCATGCCATTTGTTTTCATATTGTGGTATCATAGCATGTTGCTTTGGTGCTTGCATTATGTCTAGTTGATGTTTTGGACAGCATGCCCATTAACCTTGTATGGTAGGTATGTGTTGAACCGTTGCTCCGTTTTGAGTGTGCTCTATATGAAACTTGCTTAGTTTTGCATGTAGTTTCATGTTACCTTGTTGCATCCATGTTTTGAGGTGTGTGCTTGTTGTTTGAATGCATTTTGCATCAATGCCATGTTTAACTTGTTTTGCTCATATCTTCTAGGTCGTAGCTCCGAATTAAATGAACTTTATATGTAGCTTGACTAGAATTTTGTGTTGATCAACTTTGTGCATCTTAACTTGCTGTTTAACAACTTGAACCTAAGGTTTATTCAGATCTGGACCAATTTCGAAATTTTCATATGAGGACTTACCAGACTTGTTATATGCTGTTTCCGGCCTCATTTAAACTTGTCTGGATGTGTTGCTCTTGTATGCATCATCTCTTGCCATGAGTAGCTTCCTGTAGCCTTGTCATGCATCATACTTAGTTGAGCATCATGCCATGTCTATGTGTTGTGTGTTTACCTTCTTTTTTGCTTCTTTCCGGTTGTGCTCCTTCTCGTTAGTTTTTTCTTTTGTTGCGATCATGAGGATTCATTCGTCTATGCTTGGTTCGTCCTCGTGGCTTCATCTTCTTCATGGACTCGTTCTTCTTCCTAGCGGGATTTCAGGTAAGATGACCGCTACCCTGGATCTCACTACTATGATTGTTATGCTAGTTGCTTCGTTATATCGCTATGCTGCGCTACCTATCACTTGTTCTTCAAGCCTCCCCAAATTGCCATGTCAGCCTCTAACTTTTTCACCCTTCCTAGCAAACCGTTGCTTGGCTATGTTACCGCTTTTGCTCAGCCCCTCTTATAGCGTTGTTAGTTGCAGGTGAAGTTGAAGATTGCTCCATGGTGGACAGGATTATGTTGGGATATCACAATATCTCTTATTTAATTAATGCATCTATATACTTGGTAAAGGGTGGAAGGCTCGGCCTTATGCCTGGTGTTTTGTTCCACTCTTGCCGCCCTAGTTTCCTTCATATCAGTATTATGTTCCTGGATTTTGCGTCCCTAACATGGTTGGCTGATTTATGAGTCCATCCGGTTGTAGATAACTTGACACCAGATCCGAATTAAAACGCATCAACCGCGTTGTAGCCGTGATGGTCTCCTTTCGGCGGAGTCCGGGAAGTGAACACGGTTTTGGGTTATGTTTGACGTAAGTAGGAGTTCAAGATCACCTCTTGATCATCACTAGCTTCACGACCATTCCGTTGCTTCTCTTCTCGCTCTTATTTGCGTATGTTTGCCACCATATCATGCTTAGTCGCTGCTGCAACCTCACCACTTATCCTTTCCTTACCCATTAAGCTTTGCTAGTCTTGATACCCATGGTAATGGGATTGCTGAGTCCTCGTGGCTCACAGATTACTACAACACCAGTTGCAGGTACAGGTGTGCGATGATCATGACGTGAGAGCGATGTTTGCTTGTTTTGGAGTTCTTCTTTTGCTTCTTCTTCGATTAGGGGATAGGTTCCAGGTTGGCAGCCTGGGCTAGCAGGGTGGATGTCCTTTGAGTTTCTGTTTGTGTTCCATCCGTAGTCGGATGGTGCTCTTTTGTAAGATGATGTTGTATTCATGTGGTATTGTATGCCTCTTGTATGTATCCCCAACTATTATGTAATGGTTCGATGTAATGATATCCACCTTGCAAAAGCGTCTCCAATATGCGCTTCTATCCTTGGTGGGACCTTCAAGTTCCTTTAGGATAGGGTCGCATATTGGGCGTGATAAGTTGGTATCAGAGCCTCGACCGAACTTAGGAGCCCCCCTTGTTTGGTCGTGTAGCTTGGCCGTTGTCGAGTCTAGAAGAAAACTTTTCAGAGTCTAGTTATATCGGAGAGTAGGAATTATTTCTACTCCTCAGCCCCTTCGTCGCTCTGGTAAGGAATATTGACGTAGGTGTTTTGAATTACTCCTCTTCCCCTTCAAATTTTTTCTTTAGGATCACGCGGTTAGTTTTCGTTCGTTGGTTCTCATCTCTTTTCATCCGGTGCATTTCTCGTCAAGTTGAGTCGAGCCTCTTCGTCTTTCCCAAGTTCAATTCTCAGTTGTTTTATTTTTTTCCACCCACCCATCCTTTCCTTCTTGGAGCCGGAGTCCGTAATCGAGTATCCATCCTACTCGTGCGAAGTCTTTGCTTTCTTTCCTCAATTATTTCAACTGGTGTTTTCTCTTCAAGATATTTGTCGGTTCTCCCTTCCAGGTGCCTTTGTTTTTCCCGCCCTCCCACCCTTTTTCTTCCCAGAGTTTGAGTGTCTTTCAAGCATCAATTTTATTTGTGTGGAGCCTCTTCAGTCTTCCCTCAATTGTTTCAACCGGTGAATTCTTGTCTCGTTTGACATTCTTCATCTCTTTTTCTTCTCCGGTGGATTCAATTCAAGTTTTTCGGTAGTGATTATATTCTTTCCCTAGGCTCAAGTGTTTTCCCTGCCCGTTCGCCTCTCGCCAGTTTATCATTCTGGAGTGCCCTAGACATCTCAAGAGATTCGTCTGTGTTCCAATTAATTCGAGGTTATCACCTCATTCAAATATTTCAATCATTCCGGTGCATCATCTATCTCTTCAACAACCCTTTCCAATGGTGTTTTCTTTTAGTGGGCCCTAACCCACAGGTCTTTTCCCAGGATCTTACCTGACTCTTCTAATTCTCCCGGAGTTATTCTCAATTCTTTTCAAGTGTGACGTAAGAATGGATCCCATCAGTCAGATGCCTTTCCAAGATCGATTTCAAAACATTTTCAGTGTTGGCTCATCCTCTTCTCTTTTCATTATCCCGGAGTATTTCAACAATTTTTGGTGGTGTTTTCCATCGTCATTTGAAAACCAAAGAAGAATTTTTTCCCTCTAAATCTTGTCCGTTCTCTCAAAGTTTCGTGGTTCTAGCTTCATGTTATCCTCTCGAATTATTCCATTTGTCAGATATTCCTTTTCATACCCATCCGGAGTATGTCAGAAGTTGTTTTCCCATTTCTTTTCACTGGAGGCCATCATTCCATTTATCATTCTCTATTTATCCTGGTGCTTCGTTCAAGTGTTCTTTAATCAGCTCATGATCTCTTTGTTCTTTTGCATCTAAATCCCCTCTAGCTTATTGGTTCTTCTAATTCTTCCCGGTAATTCATACTCTTTAATCAGTCATTTTCGAATTTTTATGGTGGTTCGTTCAAGATTCTTTTTCTTTGATTATCATATTAATTCATTCGTTCTTTCCAATCCTACCGGTGGTTCATGAAGACTTTCTCAAGTTTTGTGCTATATCCCCCCCCCCCCTTAATCCTTTTCAACGTGGATAAGTTGTATGCAATCCACTGCTTCTCATCAATTTAATTGATGGAGGATACGCATAACATAATTCTTATTCTTCTTTCATCCAAGTGTCTAATTCTTTTCTACCGGAGTTTGTTCGTGTTACCAATTTCTCAGTAATGTGTTGTTCATCCTTATTTCTAGAGTTCCAAGTTTTCTCGGTGATCTCGTCTCGAACCTCCACCTGAATCATCACAAATCTTAATCTTATTCTTTTATCCTTGATTCTATCTCATCATCCTTTTGTCACCGGAGTTCTTCATGGTGGTTCTTCATGATTTAATTCATTCTTCAAGAGTTCATCAAGAATTTTGTTGGAGGAGTTCAAGTATCTTTCTTCTCGCGTCTCGAAGTGAAATTAAATCTCTGTATTCTTTTGAAATGGAGTTTTTGCATTTCTTCGTTCTTCTCAGCTATCCATTCATTTCCGCTTGTGGCCAGTTATCACCTTATGATCTTGAGATTTTACCTATAAGACCACAACAAGCTTATTCTTTTTGTTGTTGATTTTCTCAACAACTCCGTTTATACCTTCTTCTAAAGATGCTTTCAATTTCATTCGTGGCACAAGTTGTCATTTTCTTCTCTGTTCTTTTCATTCAACTCTTTCAATTCTTTCCGGAGGTTTTGTGGCATGTCTTCATCAAGTATCATTCCATCATCTCAAGCTTGAGTTCTATTCCTCCATGTTTCAGCCGGAGCGCTGCCTAAATCCCTTTCAGTCATTCGTTTCTTATCTCGTTCTAACCGGAGTGGTTTCATAGTCTCTCTGATTTCATGAGCTTTCAATTCTCGTCATTCTCGTCGTTCCTCTCTTCTTCTCGAGTGCTCTCGATTCTTTGCTTCTTCTCTTGAGTTCTTGTTTAACCTCAGCCCTTTTCCCTTCCGTCTCGGTCCTAAGATCTCGGGACGAGATCTCTTTTTAGTGGAGGAGAGTTGTAATGCCCCGGATTCTATGCGCTAGGTGTCTGCCAGTTATTCGCCATCATTGCCATGTCATTTGCTTGTGTGTTGCATTTTATCATGTCATCATGTGCATCTCATTTTGCATATGTGTTCGTCTCATGCATCCGAGCATTTTCCCCGTTGTCCGTTTTGCAATCCGACATTCCTATGTCCTACGGCGTCCCCCTTTTGTCTCTTATTGTGAGCGGGTGTTAAACATTCTCGGAATGGACCGAGATTTGCCAAGCGGCCTGGCTATACCACCGGTAGACTGAGACATCTTCAACATACTGATTGTTCCATGCTATTATATTACCTGTTTTGGATGTTTATGGGCTTTATTTTATACATTATTATCATTTTTGGGACTAACCTACTAACCGGAGGCCCAGCCCATATTTCTGTTTTTTTGCCTATTTCAGTATTTCGAAGAAAAGGAATATCAAACAGAGTCCAAAAATATCAAACAGAGTCCAAACGGAATGAAACCTTCGGGAACGTGATTTTTGGAACGAACAAGATCCGGAGAGCTTGGAGTGCAAGTCAAGAAACAACCGGAGCCTCCACGAGATAGGAGGACGCGCCCCCCCTGTAGGGCGCGCCCCTATCTCGTGGGCCCCTCGGGAGTCCACCGACGTACCTATTCCTCCTATATATACCTACGGACCCCGAAAACATCCAGGGGCACCACGAAACACAATTTCCACGTAACCTTCTGTATCCGCGAGATCCCATCTTGGAGCCTTCGCCGGCACTCTGCCGGAGGGGGAATCGACCACGGAGGGCCTCTACATCAACATCCTTGCCCCTCCTATGAGTTGTGAGTAGTTTACCACAGACCTACGGGTCCATAGTTATTAGCTAGATGGCTTCTTCTCTCTTTTTGGATCTCAATACAATGTTCTCCCCCTCTCTTGTGGAGATCTATTCGATGTAATCTCTTTTTGCGGTGTGTTCATCGAGATCCGATGAATTGTGGGTTTATGATCAGATTTATCTATGGATATTAATTGAATCTTCTCTGAATTCTTTTATGTATGATTGAGTTATCTTTGCAAGTCTCTTCGAATTATCGGTTTGGTTTGGCCTACTAGATGATCTTTCTTGCCATGGGAAAAGTGCTTAGCTTTGGGTTCAATCTTGCGGTGTTCTTACCCAGTGACAGAAAGGGTTGCAAGACATGTATTGTATTGTTGCCATCGAGGATAACAAGATGGGGTTTATATAATATTTTATGAGTTTATCCCTCTACATCATGTCATCTTGCTTAATGCGTTACTCTGTTCTTATGAACTTAATACTCTAGATGCATGCTGGATAGCGGTCGATGTGTGGAGTAATAGTAGTAGATGCAGGCAGGAGTCGGTCTACTTGTTATGGATGTGATGCCTATATACAAGATCATGCCTAGATAATCTCATAACTATGCGCTTTTCTATCAATTGCTCGACAGTAATTTGTTCACTCACCGTAATACTTATGCTCTTAAGAGAAGCCTCTAGTGAAACCTATGGCCCCCGGGTCTATCTCTTATCATATTTGCTTTCAATCTACTTTTATTTGCATCTTTACTTTTTGCATCTATATTATAAAATACCAAAAATATATTTATCTTATCATACTATCTTTATCAGATCTCACTTTCGCAAGTGGCCGTGAAGGGATTGACAACCCCTTTATTGCGTTGGTT
>NC_041381.1:131395679-131405220 GCF_002162155.2 Triticum dicoccoides | reverse complement strand
GAGCTCGCCGACCTCCGCCGCCCTTCGCTCCTCGGCGTTCGCGCCCGCGCGCATGAGGTCCGCCGCCGCCATGACCTCATCCCGCCTCCTTCGCCCTCGTCGCTAGCCTCGCCTGGCCGGATCTCACGCCGAGGCTCCGGGAGCACCAGAGCTGGCCCCGCTGGCGCCCGTCCGCCGCCACAGGCTCCTCTCCTCTACCGCCGACCATGCTCGCCTCTGCGTCGTCCCTTCGTCGACCTCGTGCCGGGATCCGGTGAAGCCGCCGCCCCTCGCCCGGATCCGGCGATCGCGCCGCCTCTCCCCGCCTTCCGAACCTCGTAGCCAGCCGTCTTCCCCAAGTCCGCGAGATTCCAGCAAGGTTGACTCCCCCCCCCATTTTTTTCCAAGTCCTAAAAACTTTTCATTCTGGTTCACTATTCGTCATGCCATATCTCATAGCATACTGCTCTGTTTTGCATGCAGGATGTATCGAAATGTTATTTGTGAGATGCTCTTCATTTCATTCCATTGTGCCATGTTTTTTTGAGTCCATCTTGATGCCCTAATAATCGTTGCAAGAGTGCTATATGATGTTAACCTGCTGAAACTGTTATAACTTGCTGATTTGTCATTTTTGTTGCATTTTATGTGTGCATCCTATGAGCATGATGTCTACATGTTTTTGGAGCATTGTTATGCCATATTTACAGGGGGTGCAATCCATGTATTTTTGTGAGTCTTGTAGTGAGTGCATCAAGCTCGGGAAGTAGGATACTTGCTGTTGCTATTTTGCTAGGCTGAATCTGTTATATTATGATGCTATGTAAACCTGCTGCTACAAGTCATTCTATGCATATTCTGGAGATGTTCACTAAGGAAGTTTTCTTATACATGTCATGCTCTATCCGTTCATGCCCCTAGTTATATTTATAGCCTTCTGTATCTTGTTGTTATCATGCTCCAAAATAGCTAAATAATGTTGTTGTCAGCCTGTCAACATTAAGTTCAGTTTTGCCATGTGTTTTGCTAGTGATCCATGCACCCTATGAACTTTCTCTTGTCATGCTTAGCTTCATAATTATGTAATCTTACTGTTGGTTGCCTTTTCATGCCATGTATTAATCTGTGGTGAGTTGTACAAGATCACCAACATGCCTACTTATTGTTGCTCCTGCCATGTCTGAATCTGTCATATCATTTGCCATGTTTGCATGGATCCTACCATGTTTTCTGTTGAACTTTGGAATTATTTCAGTAATGGAGTTTTGTTCTTTGCCTTTAGTATTAACATGCGATACCTTTGTTTGCCATGTTAAGTTCCTGTAACATATTGTTTGATAGCTCTAAACATAGCAACCTGATGTTATTTCCGTTAAGTCTGTAACTGTTATTATTTGCAATCTTGCCATGTCCTTTTGAGCATGATCTAGTGATTTGGAGATATCTCAGTGTTCATGTTTTGTCATGCATTACCTGTACATCATGTTCATGCCATTTGTTTTCATATTGTGGTATCATAGCATGTTGCTTTGGTGCTTGCATTATGTCTAGTTGATGTTTTGGACAGCATGCCCATTAACCTTGTATGGTAGGTATGTGTTGAACCGTTGCTCCGTTTTGAGTGTGCTCTATATGAAACTTGCTTAGTTTTGCATGTAGTTTCATGTTACCTTGTTGCATCCATGTTTTGAGGTGTGTGCTTGTTGTTTGAATGCATTTTGCATCAATGCCATGTTTAACTTGTTTTGCTCATATCTTCTAGGTCGTAGCTCCGAATTAAATGAACTTTATATGTAGCTTGACTAGAATTTTGTGTTGATCAACTTTGTGCATCTTAACTTGCTGTTTAACAACTTGAACCTAAGGTTTATTCAGATCTGGACCAATTTCGAAATTTTCATATGAGGACTTACCAGACTTGTTATATGCTGTTTCCGGTCTCATTTAAACTTGTCTGGATGTGTTGCTCTTGTATGCATCATCTCTTGCCATGAGTAGCTTCCTGTAGCCTTGTCATGCATCATACTTAGTTGAGCATCATGCCATGTCTATGTGTTGTGTGTTTACCTTCTTTTTTGCTTCTTTCCGGTTGTGCTCCTTCTCGTTAGTTTTTTCTTTTGTTGCGATCGTGAGGATTCATTCGTCTATGCTTGGTTCGTCCTCGTGGCTTCATCTTCTTCATGGACTCGTTCTTCTTCCTAGCGGGATTTCAGGTAAGATGACCGCTACCCTGGATCTCACTACTATGATTGTTATGCTAGTTGCTTCGTTATATCGCTATGCTGCGCTACCTATCACTTGTTCTTCAAGCCTCCCCAAATTGCCATGTCAGCCTCTAACTTTTTCACCCTTCCTAGCAAACCGTTGCTTGGCTATGTTACCGCTTTTGCTCAGCCCCTCTTATAGCGTTGTTAGTTGCAGGTGAAGTTGAAGATTGCTCCATGGTGGACAGGATTATGTTGGGATATCACAATATCTCTTATTTAATTAATGCATCTATATACTTGGTAAAGGGTGGAAGGCTCGGCCTTATGCCTGGTGTTTTGTTCCACTCTTGCCGCCCTAGTTTCCTTCATATCAGTATTATGTTCCTGGATTTTGCGTCCCTAACATGGTTGGCTGATTTATGAGTCCATCCGGTTGTAGATAACTTGACACCAGATCCGAATTAAAACGCATCAACCGCGTTGTAGCCGTGATGGTCTCCTTTCGGCGGAGTCCGGGAAGTGAACACGGTTTTGGGTTATGTTTGACGTAAGTAGGAGTTCAAGATCACCTCTTGATCATCACTAGCTTCACGACCGTTCCGTTGCTTCTCTTCTCGCTCTTATTTGCGTATGTTTGCCACCATATCATGCTTAGTCGCTGCTGCAACCTCACCACTTTTCCTTTCCTTACCCATTAAGCTTTGCTAGTCTTGATACCCATGGTAATGGGATTGCTGAGTCCTCGTGGCTCACAGATTACTACAACACCAGTTGCAGGTACAGGTGTGCGATGATCATGACGTGAGAGCGATGTTTGCTTGTTTTGGAGTTCTTCTTTTGCTTCTTCTTCGATCAGGGGATAGGTTCCAGGTTGGCAGCCTGGGCTAGCAGGGTGGATGTCCTTTGAGTTTCTGTTTGTGTTCCATCCGTAGTCGGATGGTGCTCTTTTGTAAGATGATGTTGTATTCATGTGGTATTGTATGCCTCTTGTATGTATCCCCAACTATTATGTAATGGTTCGATGTAATGATATCCACCTTGCAAAAGCGTCTCCAATATGCGCTTCTATCCTTGGTGGGACCTTCAAGTTCCTTTAGGATAGGGTCGCATATTGGGCGTGATAAGTTGGTATCAGAGCCTCGACCGAACTTAGGAGCCCCCCTTGTTTGGTCGTGTAGCTTGGCCGTTGTCGAGTCTAGAAGAAAACTTTTCAGAGTCTAGTTATATCGGAGAGTAGGAATTATTTCTACTCCTCAGCCCCTTCGTCGCTCTGGTAAGGAATATTGACGTAGGTGTTTTGAATTACTCCTCTTCCCCTTCAAATTTTTTCTTTAGGATCACGCGGTTAGTTTTCGTTCGTTGGTTCTCATCTCTTTTCATCCGGTGCATTTCTCGTCAAGTTGACTCGAGCCTCTTCGTCTTTCCCAAGTTCAATTCTCAGTTGTTTTATTTTTTTCCACCCACCCATCCTTTCCTTCTTGGAGCCGAAGTCCGTAATCGAGTATCCATCCTACTCGTGCGAAGTCTTTGCTTTCTTTCCTCAATTATTTCAACTGGTGTTTTCTCTTCAAGATATTTGTCGGTTCTCCCTTCCAGGTGCCTTTGTTTTTCCCGCCCTCCCACCCTTTTTCTTCCCAGAGTTTGAGTGTCTTTCAAGCATCAATTTTATTTGTGTGGAGCCTCTTCAGTCTTCCCTCAATTGTTTCAACCGGTGAATTCTTGTCTCGTTTGACATTCTTCATCTCTTTTTCTTCTCCGGTGGATTCAATTCAAGTTTTTCGGTAGTGATTATATTCTTTCCCTAGGCTCAAGTGTTTTCCCTGCTCGTTCGCCTCTCGCCAGTTTATCATTCTGGAGTGCCCTAGACATCTCAAGAGATTCGTCTGTGTTCCAATTAATTCGAGGTTATCACCTCATTCAAATATTTCAATCATTCCGGTGCATCATCTATCTCTTCAACAACCCTTTCCAATGGTGTTTTCTTTTAGTGGGCCCTAACCCACAGGTCTTTTCCCAGGATCTTACCTGACTCTTCTAATTCTCCCGGAGTTATTCTCAATTCTTTTCAAGTGTGACGTAAGAATGGATCCCATCAGTCAGATGCCTTTCCAAGATCGATTTCAAAACATTTTCAGTGTTGGCTCATCCTCTTCGCTTTTCATTATCCCGGAGTATTTCAACAATTTTTGGTGGTGTTTTCCATCGTCATTTGAAAACCAAAGAAGAATTTTTTCCCTCTAAATCTTGTCCGTTCTCTCAAAGTTTCGTGGTTCTAGCTTCATGTTATCCTCTCGAATTATTCCATTTGTCAGATATTCCTTTTCATACCCATCCGGAGTATGTCAGAAGTTGTTTTCCCATTTCTTTTCACTGGAGGCCATCATTCCATTTATCATTCTCTATTTATCCTGGTGCTTCGTTCAAGTGTTCTTTAATCAGCTCATGATCTCTTTGTTCTTTTGCATCTAAATCCCCTCTAGCTTATTGGTTCTTCTAATTCTTCCCGGTAATTCATACTCTTTAATCAGTCATTTTCGAATTTTTACGGTGGTTCGTTCAAGATTCTTTTTCTTTGATTATCATATTAATTCATTCGTTCTTTCCAATCCTACCGGTGGTTCATGAAGACTTTCTCAAGTTTTGTGCTATATCCCCCCCCCCCCCTTAATCCTTTTCAACGTGGATAAGTTGTATGCAATCCACTGCTTCTCATCAATTTAATTGATGGAGGATACGCATAACATAATTCTTATTCTTCTTTCATCCAAGTGTCTAATTCTTTTCTATCGGAGTTTGTTCGTGTTACCAATTTCTCAGTAATGTGTTGTTCATCCTTATTTCTAGAGTTCCAAGTTTTCTCGGTGATCTCGTCTCGAACCTCCACCTGAATCATCACAAATCTTAATCTTATTCTTTTATCCTTGATTCTATCTCATCATCCTTTTGTCACCGGAGTTCTTCATGGTGGTTCTTCATGATTTAATTCATTCTTCAAGAGTTCATCAAGAATTTTGTTGGAGGAGTTCAAGTATCTTTCTTCTCGCGTCTCGAAGTGCAATTAAATCTCTGTATTCTTTTGAAATGGAGTTTTTGCATTTCTTCGTTCTTCTCAGCTATCCATTCATTTCCGCTTGTGGCCAGTTATCACCTTATGATCTTGAGATTTTACCTATAAGACCACAACAAGCTTATTCTTTTTGTTGTTGATTTTCTCAACAACTCCGTTTATACCTTCTTCTAAAGATGCTTTCAATTTCATTCGTGGCACAAGTTGTCATTTTCTTCTCTGTTCTTTTCATTCAACTCTTTCAATTCTTTCCGGAGGTTTTGTGGCATGTCTTCATCAAGTATCATTCCATCATCTCAAGCTTGAGTTCTATTCCTCCATGTTTCAGCCGGAGCGCTGCCTAAATCCCTTTCAGTCATTCGTTTCTTATCTCGTTCTAACCGGAGTGGTTTCATAGTCTCTCTGATTTCATGAGCTTTCAATTCTCGTCATTCTCGTCGTTCCTCTCTTCTTCTCGAGTGCTCTCGATTCTTTGCTTCTTCTCTTGAGTTCTTGTTTAACCTCAGCCCTTTTCCCTTCCGTCTCGGTCCTAAGATCTCGGGACGAGATCTCTTGTTAGTGGAGGAGAGTTGTAATGCCCCGGATTCGATGCGCTAGGTGTCTGCCAGTTATTCGCCATCATTGCCATGTCATTTGCTTGTGTGTTGCATTTTATCATGTCATCATGTGCATCTCATTTTGCATATGTGTTCGTCTCATGCATCCGAGCATTTTCCCCGTTGTCCGTTTTGCAATCCGACATTCCTATGTCCTACGGCGTCCCCCTTTTGTCTCTTATTGTGAGCGGGTGTTAAACATTCTCGGAATGGACCGAGATTTGCCAAGCGGCCTGGCTATACCACCGGTAGACTGAGACATCTTCAACATACTGATTGTTCCATGCTATTATATTACCTGTTTTGGATGTTTATGGGCTTTATTTTATACATTATTATCATTTTTGGGACTAACCTACTAACCGGAGGCCCAGCCCATATTTCTGTTTTTTTGCCTATTTTAGTATTTCGAAGAAAAGGAATATCAAACAGAGTCCAAAAATATCAAACAGAGTCCAAACGGAATGAAACCTTCGGGAACGTGATTTTTGGAACGAACAAGATCCGGAGAGCTTGGAGTGCAAGTCAAGAAACAACCGGAGCCTCCACGAGATAGGAGGACGCGCCCCCCCCCTGTAGGGCGCGCCCCTATCTCGTGGGCCCCTCGGGCGTCCACCGACGTACCTATTCCTCCTATATATACCTACGGACCCCGAAAACATCCAGGGGCACCACGAAACACAATTTCCACGTAACCTTCTGTATCCGCGAGATCCCATCTTGGAGCCTTCGCCGGCACTCTGCCGGAGGGGGAATCGACCACGGAGGGCCTCTACATCAACATCCTTGCCCCTCCTATGAGTTGTGAGTAGTTTACCACAGACCTACGGGTCCATAGTTATTAGCTAGATGGCTTCTTCTCTCTTTTTGGATCTCAATACAATGTTCTCCCCCTCTCTTGTGGAGATCTATTCGATGTAATCTCTTTTTGCGGTGTGTTCATCGAGATCCGATGAATTGTGGGTTTATGATCAGATTTATCTATGGATATTAATTGAATCTTCTCTGAATTCTTTTATGTATGATTGAGTTATCTTTGCAAGTCTCTTCGAATTATCGGTTTGGTTTGGCCTACTAGATGATCTTTCTTGCCATGGGAAAAGTGCTTAGCTTTGGGTTCAATCTTGCGGTGTTCTTACCCAGTGACAGAAAGGGTTGCAAGACATGTATTGTATTGTTGCCATCGAGGATAACAAGATGGGGTTTATATAATATTTTATGAGTTTATCCCTCTACATCATGTCATCTTGCTTAATGCGTTACTCTGTTCTTATGAACTTAATACTCTAGATGCATGCTGGATAGCGGTCGATGTGTGGAGTAATAGTAGTAGATGCAGGCAGGAGTCGGTCTACTTGTTATGGATGTGATGCCTATATACAAGATCATGCCTAGATAATCTCATAACTATGCGCTTTTCTATCAATTGCTCGACAGTAATTTGTTCACTCACCGTAATACTTATGCTCTTAAGAGAAGCCTCTAGTGAAACCTATGGCCCCCGGGTCTATCTCTTATCATATTTGCTTTCAATCTACTTTTATTTGCATCTTTACTTTTTGCATCTATATTATAAAATACCAAAAATATATTTATCTTATCATACTATCTTTATCAGATCTCACTTTCGCAAGTGGCCGTGAAGGGATTGACAACCCCTTTATTGCGTTGGTTGTGAGTTCTCAGTTTGTTTGTGTAGGCGCGTGGGACTTTTGAGGAGCCTCCAACTGGATTGATACCTTGGTTCTCGAAAATTGAGGGAAATACTTACGCTACACTTGCTGCATCACCCTCTCCTCTTCGGTGAAAACCAACGCTAGCTCAAGACGTAGCAAGAATGATTTCTGGCACCATTGCCGGGGAGGTCTTCGCTCAAGTCAAGAAATACCAAGTACCTATCACAAACTCATCTCCCTCGCAATTACAATTTTTGCCATTTGCCTCTCGTTTTCCTCTCCCCCACTTCACCCTTGTCGTTTTATTCGCCCTCTCTTTCCCAATCTCCTCCTCTCTTTTCCGCTTGCCTTTTTCTGTTTGCTTGTGTGTTGGATTACTTGTTGCCATGGCGCAAGATAATACCAAATTGTGTGATTTCTCGAATACCAATAATAATGATTTCCTTAGTACTTCGATTGCTCCTCTTAATGATGTTGAGTCTTGTGAAACCAATGCTGCTTTGCTGAATCTTGTTATGAAAGATCAATTCGCCAGCCTTCCTAGTGAAGATGCCGCTACCCATCTAAACAATTTTGTTGATTTGTATGATATGCAAAAGAAGAAAGATACGGATAACAATATTGTCAAATTGAAGTTATTTCCGTTTTCACTTAGAGATCGTGCTAAAGTTTGGTTTTCGTCTTTGCCTAAAAATAGTATTGATTCTTGGAACAAGTGCAAAGATGCTTTTATCTCTAAGTATTTTCCTCCCGCTAAAATCATCACTCTTAGGAACGATATTATGAATTTTAAACAACTTGATCATGAGCATGTTGCCCAATCTTGGGAAAGAATGAAATTGATGCTTCGCAATTGCCCTACTCATGGTTTGAATTTATGGATGATCATACAAATATTTTATGCCGGTTTGAACTTTGCTTCTAGAAATCTCTTAGATTCGGCCGCGGGAGGCACCTTTATGGAAATCACGTTAGGAGATGCTACAAAACTTCTTGATAATATTATGGCTAATTATTCTCAATGGCACACCGAAAGATCTTCTAGTAAAAAAGTGCATGCTATAGAAGAAATCAATGTTTTGAGTGGAAAGATGGATGAACTCATGAAGATGTTTGCCACTAAAAATACTCCTCTTGATCCTAATGATATGCCTTTGTCTTCCTTGATTGAGAATAATAATGAATCTATGGATGTGAATTTTGTTGGTAGGAATAGTTTTGGAAACAACGCTTATAGAGGAAATTTTAATGCTAGACCATTCCCTAGTAATTCCTCTAATAATTATAGAAATTCCTACAATAATTCTTATGGTAATTTTAATAAGATGACCTCTGATTTTGAGAATAGTGTGAAATAATTTATGATTTCTCAAAAGAATTTTAATGCTTTGCTTGAAGAAAAATTGCTCAAACTTGATGATTTGGCTAGGAACATTGATAGACTTTCGCTTGATGTTGATTCTCTTAAAATTAGACCTTCTCCTCCTAAGCATGATATCAATGAGTCTCTCAAAGTAATGAGAATTTTCATTGACGAGTGCAAGGAAAGAACCGTTAGATTGCGTGCTAAGAAAGATAACTTTATAAAAGCGTGTTCTTCTAGTTTCAGTGAAAATAATGATGAGGATCTTAAAGTTATTGATGCGTCTCCTATTAGATCTATGTTTTGCAATATGAATTTTGATGATTATGGGACTGATGATGAATCAACTTTGCCTAGAAGGCGTCCCAAGAATTCGGAGTCTTTAGATCTTAATGCTAAATTTGGTAAAAGAGAGATGGGAGAATACTCAACTTCTAATAATGTTGAACCTACTATCTCGGATTTCAAGGAATTTGATTATGATAATTGTTCTTTAAAAGGTTGTATTTCCTTGTTGCAATCCGTTGTTAATTCTCCTCATGCTTATAGTCAAAACAAAGCTTTTACCAAACATATTGTTGATGCCTTGATGCAATCTTATGATGAAAAACTTAATTTGGAAGTTTCTATACCTAGAAAACTTAATGATGAGT
>NC_041381.1:131393903-131395669 GCF_002162155.2 Triticum dicoccoides | reverse complement strand
GGGAATGAGAGAAAAAGAGAGAAGGGACAATGCTACTATCTCTTTTTCCACACTTGTGCTCAAAATAGCACCATGATCTTCATGATAGAGAGTCTCATATGTTTTCACTTTCATATACTAGTGGGAATTTTTCATTATAGAACTTGGCTTGTATATTCCAATGATGGGTTTCCTAAAAATGCCCTAGGTCTTCGTGAGCAAGCAAGTTGGATGCACACCCACTAGTTTTCTTTTGTTGAGCTTTCATATATTTATAGCTCTAGTGCATCTGTTGCATGGCAATCCCTACTCACTCATATTGATATCTATTAATGGGCATCTCCATAGCCCGTTCATACGCCTAGTTGATGTGAGACTATCTTCTCCTTTTTGTCTTCCCCACAACCACCATTATATTCCACATATAGTGCTATATCCATGGCTCACGCTCATGTATTGCGTGAAAGTTGAAAGAGTTTGAGACTATTAAAGTATGAAACAATTGCTTGGCTCGTCATCGGGGTTGTGCATGATTAAATAATTTGTTTTATGAAGATAGAGCAACAGCCAGACTATATGATTTTGTAGGGATAACTTTCTTTGGCCATGTTATTTTGAGAAGACATGATTACTTTGCTTAGTATGATTGAAGTATTACTATTTCTTATGTCAATATGAACTTTTATTTTGTATTATTTGGATCTGAACATTCATGCCACATTAAAGAAAATTACATTGAGAATTATGTTAGGTAGCATTCCACATCAAAAATTCTTTTTTTATCATTTACCTACTCGAGGATGAGTAGGAATTAAGCTTGGGGATGCTTGATACGTCTTCAACGTATCTATAATTTTTGATTGTTCCATGCTATTATATTACCTGTTTTGGATGTTTATGGGCTTTATTTTATACATTATTATCATTTTTTGGACTAACCTACTAACCGGAGGCCCAGCCCATATTGCTGTTTTTTTTTGCCTATTTCAGTATTTCGAAGAAAAGGGATATCAAACGGAGTTCAAACAGAATGAAACCTTCGGGAACGTGATTTTTGGAACGAACAAGATCCGGAGAGCTTGGAGTGCAAGTCAAGAAACAATCGGAGCCTCCACGAGATAGGAGGGCGCCCCCCCCCCTTTAGGGCGCGCCCCCCTATCTCGTGGGCCCATCGGGCATCCACTGAAGTACCTCTTCCTCCTATATATACCTACGGACCCCGAAAACATCCAGGGGCACCACGAAACACAATTTCCACCACCGTAACCTTCTGTATCCGCGAGATCCCATCTTGGAGCCTTCGCCGGCACTCTACCGGAGGGGGAATCGACCATGGAGGGCCTCTACATCAACATCCTTGCCCCTCCTATGAGTTGTGAGTAGTTTACCACAGACCTACGGGTCCATAGTTATTAGCTAGATGGCTTCTTCTCTCTTTTTGGATCTCAATACAATGTTCTCCCCCTCTCTTGTGGAGATCTATTCGATGTAATCTCTTTTTGCGGTGTGTTTGTCGAGATCCGATGAATTGTGGGTTTATGATCAGATTTATCTATGGATATTAATTGAATCTTCTCTAAATTCTTTTATGTATGATTGAGTTATCTTTGCAAGTCTCTTCGAATTATCAGTTTGGTTTGGCCTACTAGATTGATCTTTCTTGCCATGGGATAAGTGCTTAGCTTTGGGTTCAATCTTGCGGTGTTCTTACCCAGTGACAGAAAGGGTTGCAAGACACGTATTGTATTGTTGCCATCGAAGATAACAAGATGGGTTTTATATCATAT
>NC_041381.1:131389981-131392919 GCF_002162155.2 Triticum dicoccoides | reverse complement strand
CGTCCTCTCTGATTACCAAATCCACTCCTCCCTGATTGCCTGAAGCGTACATTATCGGCCAAAACAAATTCTCCACATTCAAACTTGGCTTCATCATGGACGCCATCACCGCACTTCTCATGCCAATGCCCGCATTCACCACAGTTAAAGCAAAAAACTGGTAATTTATCATACTTTACTTGGTATCTGACTCTTTCATCCCCCTTCTTGCCAGTTACAAACCTCTTAATTTTTGCGTTGATGTCTATCTTCACACGTACCCTGACAAATTCGCCAAAGAATCCTGCTGGCAACTTGAGCTGAACTTCATCCACTTCGCCAATGCGGGAAGCCATCCCCTTGATTGCAGGCTCAATTAAAAAGTTATCAGGCAGCCGGTGGATTTGAGCCCAAACAGACAACCTGTCCAACTTGATGCTATCCGGGTTTTTTAATCCGTCATACTCCTCCATGATTACCCCCTGATCCCTGAAAAGCCAAGGCCCCTCGATCATGGCCTTATTCCAATCTCCAAGACATCCAAATTGAGCTGTGAACAGATTGTCCTTGATCTTCCTCCAAACCACCGTCTTCGCAGGATTCCAGGCCGCACGCATGTCACCATACAAAGCATTAGGGCTAAAAGTCCTCGGGGTGTGCACCCTAACTATGGCAAGCCACTTCGCCAGCTCACCTAGGTCCGGCAGCTCCTCCTCCCATACAAAGTCATCGTCCTCTTCCTCCTGGAGGTTCAATCGGGCAAGTAGTTAACGCCTATTGGAGATTAGCCTACGCTGAAGCCAGGCTTAATGGGTTGGCCCACTCTGGTGAGCTCACTTGGTCATTTTTTTTCCTTTGGTTTTCTAGTCTGTTTATCTCACAAAGAACCAGAAGATGGATATTTCATGAAGGTAAATTCAAAAACTTAAAAAATATATAAATATATATTTAATCCACCATGTATTTAAATATTGTTCAACATTTATTTAGAAAAATGTTCATCATATATTTTAAAATGTTCATTGTATATTATAATAATGTTCAATGTGTATTTAAAATATGTTCACCGTGGTCGAAGAAATATTCACTGTGTAATTAAAAAATGGTCATCTTATGTTAAAAAATGGTCAGTATATATTTAAAATGTCTCTTCATGTTTGACGACAGTTCAATGTATTTTAAATACGCATTGGGAGCACAGTTTATCCTTCACATTGGGAGCATGAGTTAGTACTAGGTGAAAATATGTGTTAGTTCACGATGGAAGCACATCTGTGCTTCCAGTGGGGGCACGGATTTCCTAGTGGGTGGAAGCACGAATAATTCATATTGGAAGCATACGTTAGTGTAGTTGAGAGCACGAAAGTTAGTAATAGTTGGAAGCACAAAAGTTGAGGACACAAGTTACTACTAGGTGGAAGCTCGGTTTAGTTCACGTTGGCAGCACATGTTAATTTAGTTGGGATCACAAATTTCCCCGAAAAATATTTCATCAAAATCAATGAACCTTGGATCTCTTTCGATAATCTCAACATGAGGAATACAATAGTGATACCGGTTTATAATTCGGACTCATGGTTCACAAGATATTTCATTTCTTAAAACAAAGAAAAAACAAACATTGAACCTCATATCCCTGATGGCAACAAATGACACACATGCATTACACGACTTGTCATCATCGAAGTAGTTCAGGATAATCTTTGCAAAGGATACCCTTTAATTAGTGATTTCGTGTAAAATTTGCTAAAAAAAACATTTGGCTGTAAAATTCAGCACAACAACATTCCAAAATTAAAAAAGGAGCACCTTTGGTTGGAGACCATGTTTTGAATGACTTCTCTTTACAAATACTAGTAAGCGTGCACGTGCAACGCACGTCCTGCCAATTCAATCCATTTTTCAAATTTCACCTCTATTTAATTTGTATCCTTTTCTATATCTTTTGTTTGTCTACACCTTTTTTTAATTCAAACAACTAACGAAACTAAAAATGGAAATACAATATGTGCTATTCCCGAAAGAAATAAAATGGGAATGTGATATAGGTAATGAATAGGGAGTATCTACGATGATAAGTACAACATTTGTCGAAATATCCCCAGGACAATAACCTAATTATTTGAAATGCATTGTCTGACAGAGACACAAAAATGAAGAGTTTATTTGAACAGTGCGCAAAAATGCTCTTCAGATGTATTTTATCAAACAAGGAGTCCGAGTTTGCCAAAATAAAAATTCAGAGCGGTTTGGAAGTATTCTCATCACTTCTCTTTCTCCGCCTCAGAAGCATTCTTCATCCGGGCTCCCAAACATTTCATCCCTCAGAGCTTTGTCTATATAAAGAGTCAAGGTACTAAACATGCATGTCATATATGTCCAGTCAGTAATAAAATTAGTTTCTAGCACAATGTCGGAGGATTTAAAGATGGGACATTACCGTCTTATGCAAACCTTGTGGAGACCTTTGTATATTTAATGCATACGTATGCTTTCATTATTGGGCTGATGAAGTGAGAGTTGTGAGATAAAATATTCTAAATCTCCTCTAGCTTCTTTAGCAACTATAACCTTCTAGGTGGACAATCCACATCTTTGCTTCTCAGGAGAGGCTCCTAGTTGATTTGCTGTTGTACAAGGATGCTAATTTGAAACAATTATGCAGCACATGGTAAGTGCTAAGTCAACAATTCGTACTGAATCTACCAGGCTCCGAAGGATCCAATTATGTGATTTTACATGTGCATCTTAGCTATCAAAGGAAAAGAAGAAAATGGTCAAAGCAACAAAAAAATGCAAGCTTATATAAACTTCACAAAACCGGGTATGACATTTCAGCCAAGGAAGATTTATTCACTTACGTTCACATGATACAATATGCAAGCAACAATTCATGGGCATGCCCTCACTAAACTATGTGTACACAAAAATAATTATCACCTCCCAACTGCCCGCTTGT
>NC_041381.1:131388963-131389971 GCF_002162155.2 Triticum dicoccoides | reverse complement strand
AAATGTACACATCAACTAATTGGCTTAATAATTATCTTACACTCCCACCAATTTATTAAGAAAATAGAAATCACCCAATGGAACCAGAATTTCAGAAAAGCTTGGTCAAGTTTTCCTATGTTGTATACCTGCCGCTGAAACAAAGCAAATGAGTGTAAGCTATGTAAAACAACACCAAGGATAGCGGATGAATGAAACAACAAATTCTGCATCCCATGGAACAACACCATTTTATTCAGTATTCACTATCGAAGGCCCTCTGCTCTAAATACTGTGAGATGTGGAGTGTAGTAGAAACATGCTGAACCAACATGAATAGACTCCAAAATTATATGCATACATCTTGAAGCATACACTGGAATTTTCAAATTGCCATCCAACCTCCGGGAACTCCTCATGTCAAAAAAGAGAATTATATATACAAGACATGGAAAGGAATAGTAGGCTCGGACCAAATAATTACTAACCTTGCACTGTAGGTTCAGGCCAAATAACCAAATAAAAGATACACAGATATCAGTGAAATTAACTATAATATACGCAACTATTATAAAGAGATTGTAGATGCAGATCAACTACATACACATAATTTAGTGCCCAAGATTTAGTGTCTTATCAATTGGTCGAAGTTCTCCATGTGGCAGCGAATCTCATTATTATTCTCTCGTTGCAACAAAAAAACAGAAGAATGTTATTTAGTGTCCAGTCAGAAAGTGTAAGCTTGAGCTAAAATAATACAAAAATAGAGGAAGGAAAAGTACTGCAATTTTGACACTTCAAAGCACCACGAATACACCTCATAATCGGATTGGTACAACAATAAGATGAAATTATTGCTATGTAATATATTTTTTGTGAAGAGACTTGAAATATCCTAGATTTGATGCTTGTACAAGTTCAGTTAAAAGTGGTTTAAACAGTCTACAAACTGAACTTATTTTTACTTCCTAGATTAACCAAAAATTGGGGGATTTCACACCAACTGAACGTAGTAATATACAAAAAAAA
>NC_041381.1:131387502-131388953 GCF_002162155.2 Triticum dicoccoides | reverse complement strand
TCTGTATACTAATATAAGAGCGTTTAGATTACTAAATTAATGATCTAAATGCTCTTGTATTAGTTTACGGAGGGAGTAGAAGAAACCAGTGCAAGGACAGAACAGTACTCCCTCCGTCCCAAAATAAATGACTCAATTTTGTACTAACTTTATACTAAAGCTAGTATAAAGTTGAGCCACTTATTTTGGGACGGAGGGAGTACATGAATTATACGTAGCAGACATACATAAATCGAAATTTACGAGTGAGAAAAAATGATTATTTTTATCATATTACCTCAGTGTTAAACTGTTTGTCTACAACGGCGCGACCACAGCCTCAGCTTCCCTCTCCCATTCGTCATATTATGGGGAGTGGAGCATTTGGGGACTGCATGTCTCAAAACAAATTTGATCATACTACTAATGGGATCAAAGACCAACAACCAATTGCATTGGTTCATATTTTCAGTGAACTGGGTAGAGAAGCAGAATAAAATCATAAAGAGTTTTGAGCTTGCAAATGAAGCAACCTTGTCTCTCTTGGACAGTTCAAAACAAAATGAAGCCGCCTTGATAAAATTCAACACCGTCTCTGCAGACTCGTTCTCCCACAGCTTGAGAGAGACCTCTTGGTCCACCTTTCCACCAACGACCTGTAACGCCCCGGATTCGATGCGCCAGGTGTCTGCCAGTTATTTGCCATCATTGCCATGTCATTTGCTTGCGTGTTGCATTTTATCATGTCATCATGTGCATCTCATTTTGCATACGTGTTTGTCTCATGCATCCGAGCATTTTCCCCGTTGTCCGTTTTGCAATCCGACACTCCTATGTCCTCCGGCGTCCCCCTTTTGTCTCTTATTGTGAGCGGGTGTTAAACATTCTCGGAATGGACCGAGATTTGCCAAGCGGCCTTGGTATACCACCGATAGATCGCCTGTCAAGTTTCGTGCCATTTGGAGGTCGTTTGATGCTCCAACGGTTAACCGGGTAACCGTAAAGGCCTCTTTTGTGTTGCAGCCCAACACCCCTCCAAACAGCCCAATAACCCATCCAAACCCCCTCCATGCTCTCGGTCGTTCGATCACGATCGTGTGGGCAAAAACCGCACCTCTTTTGGACTCTCCTAGCTCCCTCTACCTATAAATATGTGCCCTCCCCGAAATTTGCGGATCAAACCCTAGTCTACTTCCTCTCCGCGTCGCCGGACAAAAACTCCACCGACGGACATATCCTCCACCACCGTCCGCCCTCTCCCGTGCCGCCACATGGCGTCCTCCGCCGCCGCGCGCCGGCGGCCCGCCCAGCCCTCGCGGGGCCCGCCCGGGCCCGAGCTGCTCGCCGCCGCGGCCCACGCCCCGCGCAGCCGCCCGGCCCCGCCGCCCGCTCCCGCTCGTCGGAGCTCGCCGACCTCCGCCGCCCTTCGCTCCTCGGCGTTCGCGCCCGCGCGCATGAGGTCCGCCGCCGCC
>NC_041381.1:131364257-131387492 GCF_002162155.2 Triticum dicoccoides | reverse complement strand
ACCGGAGGGGGAATCGACCATGGAGGGCCTCTACATCAACATCCTTGCCCCTCCTATGAGTTGTGAGTAGTTTACCACAGACCTACGGGTCCATAGTTATTAGCTAGATGGCTTCTTCTCTCTTTTTGGATCTCAATACAATGTTCTCCCCCTCTCTTGTGGAGATCTATTCGATGTAATCTCTTTTTGCGGTGTGTTTGTCGAGATCCGATGAATTGTGGGTTTATGATCAGATTTATCTATGGATATTAATTGAATCTTCTCTAAATTCTTTTATGTATGATTGAGTTATCTTTGCAAGTCTCTTCGAATTATCAGTTTGGTTTGGCCTACTAGATTGATCTTTCTTGCCATGGGATAAGTGCTTAGCTTTGGGTTCAATCTTGCGGTGTTCTTACCCAGTGACAGAAAGGGTTGCAAGACACGTATTGTATTGTTGCCATCGAAGATAACAAGATGGGTTTTATATCATATTGCATGAATTTATCCCTCTATATCATGTCATCTTGCTTAAAGCGTTACTCTGTTCTACTTAATACTCTAGATGCATGCTGGATAGCGGTCGATGTGTGGAGTAATAGTAGTAGATGCGGGCAGGAGTCGGTCTACTTGTTATGGATGTGATGCCTATATACATGATCATGTCTAGATAATCTCATAACTATGCGCTTTTCTATCAATTGCTCGACAGTAATTTGTTCACCCACCGTAATACTTATGCTCTCGAGAGAAGCCTCTAGGGAAACCTATGGCCCCCGGGTCTATCCCTTATCATATTTTTTTTCAATCTACTTTTATTTGCATCTTTACTTTTTGCATCTATATTATAAAATACCAAAAATATATTTATCTTATCATACTATCTTTATCAGATCTCACTTTCGCAAGTGGCTGTGAAGGGATTGACAACCCCTTTATTGCGTTGGATGCGAGTTCTCAGTTTGTTTGTGTAGGCGCGTGGGACTTTTGAGGAGCCTCCTACTGGATTGATACCTTGGTTCTCAAAAACTGAGGGAAATACTTACGCTACACTTCCTGCATCACCCTCTCCTCTTCGGGGCAAACCAACGCTAGCTCAAGACGTAGCATAGACCGTCTGTCAATTTTCGTGCATTTGGAGGTCGTTTGATGCTCCAACGGTTAACCGGGTAACCACAAAGGCTTCTTTTGTGTTGCAGCCCAACACCCCTCCAAACAGCCCAATAACCCATCCAAACCCCCTCCATGCACTCGGTCGTTCGATCACGATCGTGTGGGCGAAAACCGCACCTTTTTTGGACTCTCCTAGCTCCCTCTACCTATAAATATGTGCCCCTCCCCGAAATTCGCGGATCAAACCCTAGTCTACTTCCTCTCCGCGTCGCCGGACAAAAACTCCACCAACGGACATGTCCGCCGCCAACATCCGCCCTCTCCCGTGCCGCCACATGGCGTCCTCCGCCGCCGCGTGCCGCCGGCCCGCTCAGCCCTCGCGGGGCCCACCCGGGCCCGAGCCGCCCGCCGCCGCGGCCCGCGCCCCGCGCAGCCGCCCGGCCCCGGCGCCCGCTCCCGCTCGCTGGAGCTCTCCGACCTCCGCCGCCCTTCGCTCCTCGGCGTCCGCGCTCGCGCGCATGAGGTTCGTCGCCGCCGCCATGACCTCGCCCCTCCTCCTTCGTCCTCGTCGCTGACCCCGCCCGGCCGGATCTCACACCGAGGCTCCGGGAGCCGCCAGATCTGGCCCTGCCGGCACCCATCCGCCGCCCCGGGTTCCTCTCCTCCGCCGCCGACCGCGCTCGCCTCCGCGCCGTCCCTTCGTCGTCCTCGTGCCGGGATCCGACGAGGCCGCCGCCCCTCGCCTGGATCCGACGACCGCGCTACCTCTCCCCGTCTTCCGAACCTCGTAGCTGGCCGTCTTCCCCAAGTCTGGCGAGATTCCGGCAAGGTTGACTCCCCCCCCTGTTTTTTCCAAGTCCTAAAAACTTTGCATTCTGGTTCACTATTCATCATGTCATATCTCATAGCATACTGCTTCATTTTGCGTGCATGATATATCGGAATGTTCATTGTGAGATGCTCTGCATTTTTCTCCATTGTGCCATGCTTGTTTGAGTCCATCTTGATGCCCTAATCATCGTTGCAAGAGTGCTATATGATGTTAACCTGCTGAAACTGTTATAACTTGCCGATTTGTCATTTTCGTTGCATTTTATGTGTGCATCCTATGAGCATGATGCATGTTTTAGGAGCATTGTTATGCCATCTTTACAGGGGTGCAATCCATGTATTTTTGTGAGTCTTGAAGTGAGTGCATCAAGCTCGGGAAGTAGGGTACTTGCTATTGCTATTTTGCTAGGCTGAATCTGTTATATTATGATGCTATGTAAACCTGCTGCTACAAGTCATTCTATGCATATTCTGGAGATGTTCACTAAGGATGTTTTGTTATACATGTCATGCCCTATCCACACATGCCCCTGGTTGCATTTATAGCCTGTCGTAGCTTGTTGTTATCATGCTCCAAATTTGCTAAATAATGTTGTTGTCAGCCTGTCAACATTAAATTCAGTTTTGCCATGTGTTTTGCTAGTGATCCATGCACCCTATGAACTTTCTCTTGCCATGCCTAGCTTCATAATTATGTCATCGTACTGTTGGTTGCCTTTTGATGCCATTTATTGCTCTATGGTGAGTTGTACAAGCTCACCAACTTGCCTACTTATTGTTCTTCCTGCCATGTCTGAATCTGTCATATCATTTGCCATGTTTGCATGGATCCTACCATGTTTTCTGTTGATCTTTGGAATTAGTTCAGTAAGGGAGTTTTTTTCTTTGTTTTTAGTATTAACATGCCATGCCTTTGTTTGCCATGTTAAGGTCCTGTAACATATTGTTTGATAGCTCTAAACATTGCAACCTAATGTTATTTCTGTTAAGTCTGTAAACTGTTATTATTTGCAATCTTGCCATGTCCTTTTGAGCATGATCTAGTGATTTCTGGAGATAGCTTAGTGTTCATGTTTTGTCATGCATTATCTGTACATCATGTTCATGCATTTTGTTTTCATATTGTGGTACTGTAGGATGTTGTTTTTGTGCTTGCATTATGCCTAATTGCTGTTTTGGACAGCATGCCCTTTAACCTTGTATGGTGGGTATGTGTTGAACCGTTGCTCCGTTTTGAGTGTGCTCTATATGAAACTTGCTTAGTTTTGCATGTAGTTTCATGTTACCTTGTTGCATCCATGTTTTGAGGTGTGTGCTTGTTGTTTGAATGCATTTTGCATCAATGTCATGTTTAACTTGTTTTGCTCATATCTTCTAGGCCGTAGCTCCGAATTAAATGAACTTTATATGTAACTTGACTAGAATTTCATGTAGATCAACTTTGTGCATCTTAACTTTCTGTTTAACAACTTGAACCTAAGGTTTATTCAGATCTGGACCAATTTCGAAATTTGCATATGAGGACTTACCGGACTTGTTATATGTTGTTTTCGGCCTCATTTAAACTTGTCTGGATGTGTTGCTCTTGTATGCATCATCTCTTGCCATGAGTGACTTCATGTAGCCTTGTCATGCATCATACTTGGTTGAGCATCATGCCATGTCTATATGTTGTGTGTTTACCTTGTTGTTTGCTTCTTTCCGGTTGTGTTCCTTCTCGTTAGTTCCTGTTTCGTTGCGATCGTGAGGATTCGTTCGTCTACGCTTGGTTCGTCCTCGTGGCTTCATCTTCTTCATGGACTCGTTTTTCTTCCTAGCAGGATTTTAGGCAAGATGACCGATACCCTGGATCTCACTACTATCATTGTTATGCTAGTTGCTTCGTTCTATCGCTATGCTGCGCTACCTATCACTTGTTCTTCAAGCCTCCCCAAATTGTCATGTCAGCCTCTAACCTTTTCACCCTTCCTAGCAAATCGTTGCTTGTCTATGTTACCGCTTTTGCTCAGCCCCTCTTATAGCGTTGTTAGTTGCAGGTGAAGTTGAAGATTGCTCCATGGTGGACAGGATTATGTTGGGATATCACAATATCTCTTATTTAATTAATGCATCTATATACTTGGTAAAGGGTGGAAGGCTTGGCCTTATGACTGGTGTTTTGTTCCACTCTTGCCGCCCTAGTTTCCGTCATATCGGTATTATGTTCCTGGATTTTGTGTCCCTAACGCGGTTGGGTGATTTATGGGACCCCCTTGAGAGTTCACCTTGAATAAAACTCCTCCAGCAAGGCCCAACATTGGTTTTACCATTTGCCTACCACCTATACCTTTCCCTTGGGAGTAATTAACCTGATGGTCATCTTTATTTTAGCCCCCCCCCCCCCGGGCAAATGCTTGTCTAAGTGTTGGTCCGAACTGGGCAAACTGCGGGGCCACCTCGGGGCAACTCGAGGGCTGGTTTTACTCGTAGGCTGACCTATCCGGTGTTGCCCTGAGAACAAGATATGTGCAGCTCCTATCGGGATTTTCGGCACATCGGGCGGCTTTGCTGGTCTTGTTTTACCATTGTCGAAATGTCTTGTAACCGGGAGTCCGAGACTGATCGGGTCTTCCTGGGAGAAGGAATATCCTTCGTTGATCGCGAGAGCTTATCATGGGCTAAGTGGGGACATCCCTGCAGGGTATAAACTTTCGAGAGCCGTGCCGCGGTTATGTGGCAGATGGGAATTTGTTAATGTCCAGTTGTAGATAACTTGACACCAGATCCGAATTAAAATGCATCAACCACATGTGTAGCCATGATGGTCTCTTTTCGGCGGAGTCCGGGAAGTGAACACGGTTTTGGGTTATGTTTGACGTAAGTAGAAGTTCAAGATCACCTCTTGATCATTGCTAGCTTCACGACCGTTCCGTTGCTTCTCTTCTCGCTCTTATTTGCGTATGTTAGCCACCATATCATGCTTAGTCGCTGTTGCAACCTCGCCACTTATCCTTTCCTTACCCGTTAAGCTTTGCTAGTCTTGATACCCATGGTAATGGGATTGCTGAGTCCTCGTGGCTCACAAATTACTACAACACCAGTTGCAGGTACAGGTGTGCGATGATCATGACGTGAGAGCGATGTGTGCTTGTTTTGGAGTTCTTCTTCTGCTTCTTCTTCGATCAGGGGATAGGTTCCAGGTTGGCAGCCTGGGCTAGCAGGGTGGATGTCGTTTGAGTTTCTGTTTGTGTTTCATCCATAGTCGGATGGTGCTCTTTTGTAAGATGATGTTGTATTCATGTGGTATTGTATGCCTCTTGTATGTATCTCCAACTATTATGTAATGGTTCGATGTAATGATATCCACCTTACAAAAGCGTCTCCAATATGCGCTTCTATCCTTGGTGGGACCTTCGAGTTCCTTTAAGATATGGTCGCATATTGGGCGTGACACGACCACAAAGTACAAACTCTCAAGCGATGAAGTAAACCTGAAAATGTGACTGAAAGGACCTTAGATGCAGTAATTGCTGATGAATGGCAATGTTTTGAACATGTAGAAATAAAGTATGAGTTGATAGGGAGGAGGCAAAGAAAGAAGATATAAAATATTAGTATTGAGATTGCGTGAATTTCATATATTAGTGGATGATTGAAATCATGTACAGAAAGTTTAGGAGCTATTACGTAGTAATTTTGATGCCAATTGAGGAGTGAGTCGTGGTAGAATGGATTTGGGGAGCACTGAAAAGGTAATTCGAGTTACACAATACAATTATCATATAAAGAGATTAAATACTCAATAATCAGACTGTAACACGTCTAGTGCTGAGCTTGGCATTGATTTGGATCATGATAATTCACCTTTTAATGATATAATCAGAGTCTAACCCTTCCAGAATAAGAATAACGTTGTTTAACCGCGGCAATGTTAGTTGTGTGGAAGGATCATGTATATAAAAGAATGAGAATCAGTTCACATTTGGTCATTGGAAAAAGTACAGTGTAGACTTTGTAACATCCTCCACTGCAACGTATGCAGATCATGATGCAGTAAAACGACCAAAGAAAGTAAATAAGCACAAGCATCAAATTCTCTTGTGTATGGAACATAAACTGAATCATAAGTACAGGGTAGACTTTGTAACATCCTCCGTTGTGGTGTATGTAGATAATGATGCGCTAAAACGATCAAATTCTCTTGTGTATGGAACATAAAATGGACCATATGCTTGAAAGTACATTTCTACACCTAGGAGCAAATGCTCCTGGTATGAATAGTAAAATAAATAAAAAATAGTAAAATATTCAAAAAAATCTGAAATTTTTTTGTGACATACTTTCACAAATGTTTGTTGCGCATGCAAAATTTCATCGCGAAATCACATTGGTGGAAGGCGTGCCAAAAATACAAAATCAGAGCTCCAAAATACTTTTGTAAGTAACATTTTCAGAGCATCAATTCTGTTTTTTTACCACACCTTCCACCAATGTGATTTCGCGACGAAATTTTGCATGCACAACAAACATTTGTAAAAGTATGCCACAAAAAAATTTAAAATTTTTTGAAATATTTTTGAATTTATTAAATGTTACTGTTCACACCAGGAGCATTTGCTCCTGGGTGTAGAAACTCCACGTCCCCATATGCTGGGTACCTCACTATTCAGTATAGTTTTGTATCAATCTACACTTCAATCAATCGAATGGAAACTTACTGGTTTCTTCGTAGTCAGATAAGGTCGTGGCCGTCCGTTGGGCAGTGTTGGGCAGCAGAGGAGGGCAGCGCCGCCGCACCGCGCTGACGTCCTTCCGTGTGGCAGCAGAGGCTGACCGGCGGGCAGTGGGCAGCGGCGGCAGGGGGCGCTCCCGCGTTCTTGGGGCAGCAGAAGAAGACCAACGGGGCCTGCACTGCTCACGCCCACGTTTGTCCGCGGGGAAGCAGAAGAAGACCGGCGGTTGCGGCGAGGGCCGGGGCGGCGGACCGGTGGGCGGGGGAGGGGCGCTTGGTTGGCTCACGCTCGCGTTTGTCCGCGGGGAAGCAGAAGAAGTCTGGCGGTTGCGGCGACGGAGGCCAAGCTGGGCAGCGGGGGACGGCGCGGGGCCGGCCAGGGCAGCGGCGGACCGGCGGCTGGCAGCGGGGGCAGCGCGCCGGGCCGGCCGGGGTGGCCGCGGACCGACGGGTAGGGGACGCGCGGGAGGCGGGGGCGGGGGGCGGACCGCCCGTGCTCCGCGAACGCTCAGCAGTTGGAAAAAGAAGAGTGGGAAAGATCGTGCGGGCATGCGCGTTCTGCACAGCGGTTTGTTTTCGTGATTATAGCGATGGAGGATTAGTGGCTTGATTGGCGTGTTTGTTGTGTCAAACATCGGAGGATTAAGTGTCAAACAAGAAGCAATGAAACATCGTTGCATTTCCTTCAGCCACGCACGTTGAGTTCCATGCATTACGCGAAGCTCACATCAGCAGCGTACATGGTGTGTGCATGCAGTTGTAGACAAGACGTACGGGCTGACTTCATTTAAGTGCTTGGGGTGTACGAGTTGACAACACTGAAAGCAGCCTCCACCGCGCTCGAAAGCTTGCGCGCACGTAACAGTACCACAGTGCTTACCGTCGCCATGTGAAAACGATCCGCGTGCGCGCGGGAAATGCATATTTCCTCTTTTTTTCTTTCTGCAAATTGGAAATCCATATTGTAATTCAGTTCCTCATCGTGAAAAGGATTGTTTGGCAACAAACAAACATAAAAAGTTCACACCATCCCTCGAAACATACTGCGACTGGTTTGCGTTCAGATTAAAAGCTGAGAAATCTCGGAGGAAACTTTCTTGAAAACAATCATGCGTGCACAAAAAGAACATTAACTCCAACGCACCAACCTAAATGGATGGTGATTTTGTCCGCTTTTCGTCTGTTTAGGCTGGTCACAGTGGGGAGGAACTTAGGAGTAACATCACACACTTCAATATAACTTTGCTTATGTGGCACGTATTTAATGAAGAGAGAGGTGTTTGTGGTAACTAGCTAAGTTACCGGAACATCACACACTCCAAGAAACAATGAGTCTATGACCTAATAAATACATCGTTGCATGACACTACATAGATGTTCCTGCCCACTATGGAAGTAGTAACATAGTCTAGGAAAGTGTGTAAGTTACTAGTTTATGTTCTTGCCCATTGTGACCAGCCTTAGGTCGGCCTCCCACTCGGCGTTTATTCTGTTTTTTAGGTCGGCCGTGCGCCCAACGCGAAAGACCCATTTCATGTCCGCCAACAAATTTAAAAGGCATGCGGTCATATATCATGCCAGCGACCGGCATACAATTCCAGCCTCCAAAAGGACCATCACACAGTTCTTGTTGGCGCTTGCCAGCGGCTGGCACACATGTCAGCACGCAAAAAAGGTCGGGAGTTCGACCATTTCTTTCGCCTTGGTCTTTGCATTGTCGGTCTCGATTTCAAGCATCTTGGCTTGCTTCTCCGCCTCCATCTCAAGCATCTTGGCTTGCTTCTCCGCGTTCATCTCAAGCCTTCTCTTTTGGACCTTCATGAAGGCGTTCATTTGCTCTTCCTTGTCTTGCCAGCGCTTCTCCTCCCTTGAGTCCTTCTTGGTCACCATGCCATCCACGGTTGCGATCAAGGCGATCGACGCTGCATCCCAATTGTCCTCCTTCTTGGAGTTGGTCTTCCCCCGCGACCGTGGCTTCTCGCCCTCCCCAACCTCCTCCACGGCTTTCCTCGGAGCGATGTTGAGGTCGGTGGGCGCTGGCGTGGGCGTGGAAGGAGCCACCACACTCACCTCCGGCGAGCATTTCCCGGAGAGTCGGGAGGCTTGCGGGTAGACGTGGAAGTCAGGGATCGGATGCGTCGCCGACATGCGCGGCTGCTCCGGCAGCACCATCCGAGAAAACGCGGACGAGGCAGTGTTGGTCGCGGCCACGGCGGCGTTGACGAGCCCGTGCTGGCCAGGGTTTAACCCTAGGTAGAACAGAGCCTCCCTCGTTGCCACTGCGACGCGGGTGTTGGTATCCTCCTGTTGCGCGCTGGCGGCGGCCGCTGCTTCGTCCCTTACGTCAGCCACATGCCTCCGCCCTTCCTCTTGACCGACTGCACGGCCCGCTCCTCCGTCGTCAGCTTCTTCTTGGGCGGTGCGGCGGTCTTACGAGAGGCGCGGGGCTTGCCTTTGTCGGAGGGGGCGGAGGCGAGGCCGAACGAGGCGAGGCCGGCGGCGGCATCGAGAGCGTCGTCCATGGTGAGCACCCGGAAGCGCGCGCAGGCGGGAGGGCTTTTGGGAAATTGGAGGGAATGGTGGATGCTTTGCCACTGACTGACGGGCCAGGGGAAGTAGTTGTCGCGCGGTGCGCGTGTCCATCTCGTGTTCGCACCGATGCAAATCGGGCTAAAAATGGGTCATTAATGGGTCAGCAAGCGGACGAAAAACGGACGCGCGTTCGTTTGGATCGGCGCTTTGGGCCAACTTTTCTGTCCGCCGCGACCCAAACGGACACGCGCGAACGAAATAGGTCGGCGCGTTTGAGTTGCTCTAAATGCATATAATAGTTAAACCGTTTTCCTTGCAATTTGGGTTAGCAACTATGACCGTATGCAAAAAGAATAGAAAAAATACAAAATCAATTACAGTACAAATTATGTAACTTGTGAAAACTTTGCTTATGTTTTTTCCACGGATATTGACAGTCATACTTTTGTTCAAAAATTTACAGTGCCGAGTTACTGTCCATTTTCCCCGCAGAAAAAAAGTTAATGTCCATTTTTTCCCCAAAGAAACAAGTTGCTCTCCGTTTCATACATGCATGAGTTTTTTGTATTTAAATAACTTCAAAAGTAACTTTGGTCTCCATTACTTAAGCATCCGAATATCCAGCGAATGTCAAATTTTTAGGCATGGCAAATAATATATTTTTCATGATAATTTATATTCACCGAGGATTGCAAGTTTAGCTCGCGAGCATCAAATTCATTTCAGTTTATTTTATGCCAGGAAATTGTCGTCCTTGCAAAATAAATTTGTCATCCTCACGCCAATATAAATTGTCATGAAAAAGGTTTGATATGCCATGCGCAAATGTTTGACATCAGGTTTTAGCATTTCCGTTATTTAAAAACGAGTTCACATGTAGCCTGTGTTAAGCCAAGCACTTTTCCTAAGTACCTCGCATAAATCACCACGAAATGAAAACATCTAGTAACATTTACTTCCATGAATTTTGCCTTAATCCCAAAATGAATCACAATTTTCCGCAACTAGTTCTATCTTTCTGAACCACAGATTGTGACCGATGGTAGTGAGAACCAACCATTGGATGGATGGTTTGAAGGGTGGTCACACTTTCGGCCTACCATGGATCAAACTTCAGGCATAGTTTAACCAAACCGGTAAGGTTGTCGGTTTAGGTTACTACCAGTCGGACCATTGGTGCATCGGCTCATTTGTGACAAAAAAAAGTAATATTTAACGTATTTTTAAAAGTTTTGACCTCACATTAAATGGATACACTTAAAATTGATGTAAACCATTGGAAAAAAAAACATAAGGTGTTATTAGCCTAGTTGGTTATTGGTCCTGTACCATGCCTTGAGTGAAGGTTAGGTGTTTGATTCCTTGTTGATGCACCTTTTTCAAATATATTTTTTACTAAAGGACTGCTACACCTAACAAAATCGGGCAAGGCGCTGGTTCATGGTTTTCCTGTCAGACCGTTAGTTCGGTCTATTTTAAAAAGAGGTAATATCACTGGTAGTCATTAAACTTGCGTTGGATGTGCAGTTTAGTGCTACAACTTTAAAAATACGGATTTTCGGTCAGTTAACTTGCGTTTAGGTTCATATACGGTCACTCTCGTTGACTGCCCGCGTATTCGGTGATGACATGGCATGCCACGCAAGCAGAGGCCCACTGTCAGTGACACAGTTCGTTTCGAGGAGTCGCGTGCATGGTGTTTTTGCACAGACCACCCTGCACTTATTTTCTTTTATGCAAAAATGTCCTTGCTGACTATGAAGATGACAAAAATGTAGATGACCACAGAGAGAAGACTGAATTTGCTGACTATGAAGCAGAACTCGCAGAAGATGCACTGGAGGACAGTCATTTGAATATGTCAAGAGAAGAGAAAGAGAAGTTGAAGCATAAATTCAGTGTTTTCAACCCTACCACAGACCTGAATGCACCAGTGTTCAAGCTAGGTATGGTATTTGCAGACATGATAGAGCTGAGACATGCTCTCAATGCATACAGTGTCAGAAATAGAGTGAAGGTGAGGAAGCTCAGGAATACTAACAGGTCATTGGAGGCAGTATGCAAGGATGACTGTACTTGGTACTTGAAGGCAGGCAAAGACAACAGATCCAGCAGCATTCAGATCAAGAAGTATACTGACAAACATACTTGCATCAAAGCTTGGGATCTGAAAGTGCTTACTGCTCCCTTTCTTACTAAATAGTTCAGAGAAGAGTTCAGAGGCAATGAGAAAATGCCCTTACTGAAATTTTCAGAGAAGGTGGAACAAGAATTTAACTTAGTTGCTCACAGGAGTAAGCTGGGAAGGGCAAGAAGAGCAGCTGTTAAAGAAATCAGGGGAGAAGATGATGATCAATACAACACTTTGTGGGACTATGGGCAGGAGTTGAGAAGGAGCAATCCAGGGAGCCTATTTTTCTTGTGCACAAAGGAAGTGTTTGATGACAAGGCCAAGGTCACAAAGGACCACTTCTCAACATTGTACTGGTCTTATGATGCATGTAAGAGGGGGGTTTTGAAGGGCTGCAGACCAATAATTTTCCTTGATGGTTGTCACATCAAAACAAGATATAAGGGGAATATATTGACAGCGGTTGGGATTGATCCAAATGATTGTATCTTCCCTATAGCATTTGGCATATGTGAAGTGGAGTCAACACACAGTTGGGAGTGGTTTCTAGCCTCTTTGAAGGATGACCTGAATATAATCAATACATCAACATTCACCATTATGAGTGACAGGCAAAAGGTGAGTCATAGTTTTTTTGTTCTTTTATTTGTAAAATGTTCTATTCCAAAGTTCTCCAACTAGATTGCAAGAAAAGCTCGAGGCTCGTGAGCCACTCGAGATCGACTCATTTTTTGACTCGACTCGAGATCGACTCGAAAAGAAACGAGCTGAGTTTGAACACTTTATGTAGCTCGCTCGATTTTAGCTCGATAGCTCGACAGAATATCATTATATGTTAAATGATCATGCCATATATGAGCCAATGTCTGTGATGTTTATGTTGTTGTAGGGTTTGACAAATGCTGTGAAGAAAGTTTTCCCTGATTCAGAACATAGGAACTGTGTTAGGCACATTTACCAAAAATTCCACAAAGTACACAAGGGTGAACAACTGAAGAATGACCTTTGGGCCATAGCAAGATCCACTAATGAAGCTGCCTACACCAGAAACATGGATGATGAGAGATCACAGCTTTGCAGCATTCAATTGGGTTGAGAACTTGTCCCCAAGAACTTGGATCAAAGCTTTCTTTGACCCTTTCTGCAAGTGTGATATATTGCTGAATAACATGTGTGAAGTGTTTAACAGGTTAGTTTCATTGTATGCAAGTATGATGTATTGCTTGATTTCTGTTGCATTTGCTTTCATTGATTGTGTTACCACATATTTGTGCAAATTTGCAGCTACATTTTGGATGGTAGAGAGTTGCCAATTAAACCAATGCTGGATTACATCTTCTGGAAGATTTCAAATAGGATGGTTGGTAAGCAAAGGGAGGCAGAAAAGTGGACAGGCAGGCTTTGCCCCAAGATACAGAAGAAGCTAGACAAGTATGTTGAGTGGGCAAAAAACTGCAGGGTGAGGGAGTATGGAAGAGGTGTATTCCAGGTTATCTCATTAAACAACACTTACATTGTTGATCTAAACATGCTGAGCTGTAATTGCAAAAGGTGGGAATTATCTGGTATACCTTGTCATCATGCAGTTGCTTGTTTTAGGCATGAGAGAATTGAGCCTGGGAGCATGGTCCATTCATGCTACACTGTTGAGGAGTACAAGAAGTGTTATGGCTTCAATATGAGGCCAATGAGGGATCCAGAGGAATGGGAAAAGATGCATGGCAATCCTGTTTTTCCACCCATATACACCAAAGTAATGGGCAGGCCCAAGAAAAGTAGGAAAAAAGATCCAGAGGAGAAGAAGGATAAGAAAGGAGTGAGGAAGTTGACCAAGCATGGTGTTAGCATGCATTGCTCTGTTTGTGGGGGAGCTGATCATAACAAGAAAGGGCATTACAAACATGTGAATCAACCACCTACTGAGGAATCACCTGGGGAATCAGAAGAAGAATATGATGATCCAAGCATAATTGCTATAAGTTTCTTACATCTTCTCTTGTACATTGATATATTACTTGTACTTCTGTGCATTGATATATTACTTGTACTTCTGTAGAACATTATGCCACACAGAGTTTACCCACAATTTGATCCAACACAAACTCCAGATTCTATGGTTTACAAGATGCAGGAAAGGGTAAAATATGCAGTGCTGGTTCTTTTTGGAATTTTTTTTTCTGAATTAACAATTCCTCATATGATATGTTATCTGTTAACTATATTGGCAGGAAAAATTTACATACCCTGCACCTATGGACTTTGGTCCCCTGCCTGAGTCTAGCTTTATTGCTAATAATAGGGACACAATCCCTATAGGCAGGGTGACAACAGCCATGTCCAGGGGCAGGGTGAGAGGAGGAACAAGTGGAAGCAATGCAATAAGAGGAGGAAGAAGTGCAAGAAATGCAACAAGAGGTGGTAGAAGTGGTGCCAATGCAAGAAGGGGAGGAAGAAGTGGAAGCAATGCAACAAGGGGAGGCAGAATAGTAAGAAATGCAACAAGGGGAGGAACTGCTCCAAGTGCAACCAGAGGTGGCAATTACCCAAGTGGAAGTAATCCTCCCAGAGGAGCAAGGGCTGCTGCTCCAGGATTCTACAATTTGCTTTTTGGAAATGATGGACAAAGCAGCCAGCAACCACCACTTTTTATGTAGGGAGAAGAAGAGGTACTTGTGAGCCAAAATGCACCCCAAGATGGCCTATTTGGAGATGGATGGCCTCAGGGCATGCATGATTTCCTATCTTTGTAGTTGGATGACAAAGTGATGAAGTTCATGAATGAACTTTTGTGTAGAATAGTTCATGAATGAACTGCTCCTTTTGTTGGGGTAAATCAGGAAAAAAGACCTTGTTCTGCTTAGGTTTACATGACAAACGAACGATGCTTTTGTCAGTACTAATTTCCTTGTTTAGTATGGATTATGCTCGCTACTTCTCCCAGTTTGGAGCTATGACTGTTTATGGAGCTAGCTTTCTTCCTCTACATATGCATTTTTCTGTCTGATTTTTATGCCCAAATTGAGTCTGCACATATGTTTACTGTCATATGCCCAAAATCACTCTGCACATATGTTTACTGTCATATGCCCAAAAAGATTGGCCTGCTTTTTTCATTGTTTTACTGAGATCTTTATGCTCAAATACATTGTGCAGATATGTTCACGACCATAAGCTAAATTGAGTCTGCACATATGCTCACTGTCATATGCCCAAAAAGAGTGGCCTGCTTTTTTCATTGTTTTACTGAGATTTTTATGCTCAAATACATTCTGCAGATATGTTCACAGCCATAAGCTAAACTGAGTCTGCACATATGCTTACCGTCATATGCCCAAAAAGAGTGGCCTACTTTTCTCATTGTTTTACTGACATTTTTATGCTCAAATACATTCTGCAGATATGTTCACAGTCATAAACCAAAAAATGAGTGCCTAGGATTCGAACCCACGCCGTGCTAGCAACAGCCCACACCATCTAACCACTCTGGCAGTGAGACTAATTTGTTCAGTTACGTGTACTCAACTCTTTTGTACCAACCATTTGTACCATCTCTTTCCTTTGCTCCACGGGTGACCGGGTTTTGGTGGGGCCGCTGTAGCAAGGACATTTTTGCGTAAAAGAAAATAAGTGCAGGGTGGTCTGTGCAAAAACACCACGCACGCGACTCCTCGAAACGGACTGTGTCACTGACAGTGGGCCTCTGCTTGCGTGGCATGCCATGTCATCACCGAATACGTGGGCAGTCAATGAGAGTGACCGTATATGAACCTAAACGCAAGTTAACTGACCGGAAAACCGTATTTTTAAAGTTGTAGCACTAAAATGCACATCCAACGTAAGTTTAGTGACTACCAGTGATATTACCTCTTTTAAAAACTATGACTTCAGGTATGATACTCTATTCCACCAGCAAAAATAATATGATACTCCATTTATCTGTCTAAGGCGGAATATCATTCAGTGGCTAATGTTGTTTATGTCGATACGAATGCATATGCGGTAATTTCGTCAATTTGAAAGGTCCAGTACTCAGTAGGCCTTATGGCAGTGTGAGAGCAACTCTAGCAGATCCCGTATCCCGCCGGCCCGCAAAACTCGTTTGCAGTTTGCGCAAAATCTCTTTTGCGGGCCGACACGGGCTGGCACAGATGCAGACCCCCCAAACGGATCCGTAATAAAGTATATTCGCGGAATATGTTTTTTTATGGGTCGGTTTCTGCGGGTTCTGCTCGGGTACCACCGCGAAGACCCGCAAACAGAAAAATTGCAAATCTTGCATTTGACATAGGATTTGGCAAACAAGTTCAAATTCAAACGACATAAATAGTTTGCGTGCAAATAAAAGCGAAGTTCATTACGCAAAAGAGGGCATGCAAAAGGTTTGTGCCCATGTCCGGCATCATCTTGGGGGTCGATCTTCACTCCGCGCCATGGAGTCCATATTGAAGTTCATCGGCGCCACCGAATCCACCTCCGTCGCTTGTTCCAACTCCCGCACCGAAATCATCCACATTGCCACCATATGGAGCAGAGAAAACATCATCGGAACTGGAACACGGACCGGCCGAGGCTACCATTCTCCTCTTCAAGATCTCTCTCCTTGCCATATCATGCCATGTTTGGGTGAGGTTGTTCATGTCATTGTGGTTCATTGACATGATCTTGTTCTCTTCGGCGAGCAACAATGACATCGATTTGTTTTCGGATGCGCGTGCTTTTCTCTCCTCAGTGGCAGCTTTGCGGAGCACCTCTTCCTTGAGCATTTGCCATTTTTCTTGCTTCTCTTTTGCCTTTTTCTCGTCCAACTCTTTCTTGATCTCCAACGACTTCAACAACATCAACTCGTTTGATTGCACCATGGCATCAATCTTCTCCCTCAAGCTCGATGCTTCTTGCTCTCTCTTCATCTTCTCATTAGTCTTCTTGTCGCCATCGGGCTTGTGCAAATTTCTTGGGCCATCATCATCTTCATCTTCATCCATGTTTGCAAGTGAGCCTCTCTTTGGTGGGGATTCTCTGTCGATCAACTTCCACTTATCGCACTTTTGGAGCAACTCCCAACAATGCTCTAATTTGAATAATCTGCCTTCCGAAGCTTCCATGGTCCTGTATCTATGTTGAGCAATCTTGTCCTACAAAATGTGAACAAAGTGATGCAATCATTTCCCATGATACATTATGATGATGCACAACTTTAACAAAGGAAAAACGAAATCACATAATCGGACTCCACGGTGCCACTTGGAGGTGCATTGCGTACTTGCTCCAAGCAAGCTGTCCAACGGCTGCACATAGGCTTGATATTCTCCCAACGCCCTTGAAGCGACTGAAATGTGTGTGGAGTCCTATTGGGATACTTTTTAATAATGCGGAAGTATTGATCTTCGATCCTTTGTCAATATCTCTTGGTGGTTTGAGAAACACCCATGCATGGATCAAGAGACACCACACTCCATGCTTGGATCAAAGCTTGATCTTCCAAGATCATGTGGTTCTTTGATCTTTGGCTTTTCCTACTCTTTGCTTGTGATTCCTCAAACGTTTCCGCTTCGATCTCCTCCAATTTGTCCACACAACCATGATCATCCACGCCGCCGTCCATTTCATTATAGTCGAATGGTTCGAAATGGGCTTGATCAATGTCAACCGCGTTTGTGTCCAACAAGTTCACGAACTCGGTTGTTGCATTGTTCGAACCACCGCTATAGCACACGATAACAAGTCACGAGCTATCAAGACTAATGGCGAAAAATGAAAGGGAATCGCAAGACCAAAGAGGCATACCTTCTAGCCATTTCGTCGAACGCCTCGCTCGTGGGGGGGAGCGGCACCGTTGAACGGCATCGTCGGAGCACCTCCTTGCGGGGGGATGGAGTGAGAGGTTGAAGAAGGTGGCTTCCTTGAAGCCGGAAGCTTCCTCCGCTTTACGCCTGCGGCCTTGCCAGCCTTCTCCGCCGCCAGCCGGGATCGCACTGCGGCGTTGGAGCCCGAAGCGCGGGTCGTCGAGGCGGGGGCAGCTGGATTCCCGCCCTGCACAACCACATTGCCCTGCCGCTTGCGGGCCGGCGCGACGTGTGCTTGGGCGGCGGCGGTGGCGGCAACATGGTCGGCGACGAGATCCGCCCGAGGGGAAGGAGCATGTGTTGGAAATATGCCCTAGAGGCAATAATAAAATGGTTATTATTGTATTTCCTTGTTCATGATAATTGTCTATTATTCATGCTATAATTGTATTGATCGGAAACTGCAATACATGTGTGAATACATAGACCACAACATGTCCCTAGTGAGCCTCTAGTTGACTAGCTCGTTGATCAACAGATGGTCATGGTTTCCTGACCATGGACATTGGATGTCATTGATAACGGGATCACATCATTAGGAGAATGATGTCATGGACAAGACCCAATCCTAAGCATAGCACAAGATCGTGTAGTTTGTTTGCTAAATCTTTTCTAATGTCAAGTATCATTTCCTTAGACCATGAGATTGTGAAACTCCCGGATACCGTAGGAATTCTTTGGGTGTGCCAAACGTCACAACATAATTGGGTGACTATAAAGGTGCACTACAGGTATCTCAGAAAGTGCCTGTTGGGTTGGCACGAATCGAGAATGGGATTTGTCACTCCATATGACGGAGAGGTATCTCTGGGCCCACTCGGTAATGCATCATCACAATGAGCTCAATGTGACTAAGTAGTCAGTCACGGGATCATGCATTACGGAACGAGTAAAGTGACTTGCCGGTAACAAGATTGAACAAGGTATTGGGATACCGATGATCGAATCTCGGGCAAGTAATGTACTGATTGACAAAGGGAATTGCATACGGGATTGCTTGAATCCTTGACTTCGTGGTTCATCCGATGAGATCATCGTGGAACATGTGGGAGCCAACATGGGTATCCAGATCCCGTTGTTGGTTATTGGCCAGAGAGTTGTCTCGGTCATGTGTGCATGATTCCCGAAACCGTAGGGTCTACACACTTAAGGTTCGATGACGCTAGGGTTATAAAGGAAGTTTGTATGTGGTTATCGAACGTTGTTTGGAGTCCCGGATGAGATCCCGGACGTCACGAGGAGTTCCAGAATGGTCTGGAGGTAAAGATTTATATATGGGAAGTCCAGTTTCAGTCACCGGAATAGTTTCGGGGGTTATCGGTATTGTACCGGGACCACCGGTCCACCGGGTGGGGACACCTACCCCGGGGGACTTAATGGGCTGAATATGGGAGGGAACCAGCCCCTAGTGGGCTGGTGCGCCCCTCCCCAAGGGCCCAAGGCGCCTAGGGTTGAAAACCCTAGGGGAGGGGGCGCCTCCACATTGCTTGGGGGGCAAGTCTCCCCCTCCTGGCCGCCGCCCCTCCCCTCTAGATGGGATCTGGAGGGGGCCGGCCCCCTCTCCCCTTCCCCTATATATAGTGGGGGTTTTGGGGCTGCCCAACACATGAGTTTTCCTCTCCCTAGCGCAGCCCTACCCCTCTCCCTCCTCGTCTCTCGCAGTGCTTGGCGAAGCCCTACTGGAGTGCCACGCTCCTCCATCACCACCACGCCGTTGTGCTGCTGCTGGACGGAGTCTTCCCCATCCTCTCCTTCTCTTAAGGCACGGGAGACGTCACCGGGCTGTACGTGTGTTGAACGCAGAGGCACCGTTGTTCGGTGCTTAGATCGGATTCAGCCGCGATCTGAATCGCTTCGTGAACGACTCCACCGACCGCGTTCTTGTAACGCTTCCGCATCACGATTTTCAAGGGTATGAAGATGCACTCCCCTCTCTCTCGTTGCTAATCTCTCCATAGATTGATATTGGTGATGCGTAGAAAATTTTGAATTTCTGCTACGTTCCCCAACAGCATGCGCGACCTCGACGATGACGGGGGACAGCATGGGGTCGTCCATGGTGGCGAGGAACGACCGGGAAGGAGGAATCGGATCTTGCGGAGGGGAGGCAATGGTGGCGGAGGGTGCGGGCAGCGGGAAAGGGGGCACGGAAATGTCCCTCCCGCCAAATCCCGCGCCGGATAGGGGCTCAGCTCGGGTCGGCCTCCCAGCCCGTGAAGATAGAGGTTGGGGGAGAAGATTTGCCACGCCCCGCAAAAAAATTTGCGGGCCGGGACAGGATGTGGGGTTTGATCGTGCGGATTTTCCGGCCACGACCCGCAATTTGGCGGTTATTTTGCGGGCCGGAGCGGGATGCGGGGTCTCTAGAGTTGCTCTGAGTGGGTCCGTCGTGTGTGAGTGTGGTAAATTCGTGTGCATGTGTGCCTAAGTTGTAATCAATATTTCTAGGAATATATTAAACACCGGTATTATCTAAATCTATTGAACATTTGTCTCCTTCGTTGCCAATGAGCTACACCTGCCTATGATTTTTTTTCTCAGGAGAAGAATTTTCAAAAGTGTTGTTCTCAGCTCGAGATTGTATGAGCTTGATACGAATAGTAAGTCTGTTTTTTTTAACTCAAATATCTTTAAAAAATGGTAAACTTTGACAAATGTTTTGAATGCTTAAAATGTTTTATCATGGAGTGACATTTGTGGAAGTCATGGCAAAAAAAAGATACAAAATGCTTTTGAAAGAAACATTTTAGAGCATCATTTTTTTGCCATGTCTTCCAAGAATTATTCCATGATGAAACTTTACAAGCAGTCAAAATATTTGATAATGTTTGCTAAAAAATTTAAGGGATTTTACTGTTCATCAAGCTCATATGAGCTCAAGCTCATATAATCCGCACCTGCTTTAATGGTACTCCCTCCATAAAAAAATATAATAGCGTTTGAAGAACGGTCTTATATTTCTTTACAAATGTTGAACATGTGTATATGTACGTAGGTCTGGGTCATGTATGCAGTACCTGTAGTATCTGTCTCCCTCTGTATGTACGTGTATTTTAGGAGACAAGATACCGGTCGCATCCCTTGTACCTATATATATATGTGCCTAGTGCACGATCAATCAATTATCCATGCACCAAATCATTCTCTACATGGTATCTATCACAAGTCGATATTCCAGCTTTCGCTAACCCTAGCCGCCGCCTTGGGCCGCCGCCGCCGCGATCTCCCGTCGCCGCCCCAAGCCGCCGCCTCCACCTCTCCTCCCCGCGCGCCCTCCCTCCACCGCACGCCTTCCTCCCCATGCCGCGCCGCCTCTTCCCGCTGCGCCGCCTTCCTCCCGCCGCTGCGCCGCTCCTCTTCAGCCGCGCCGCCGCCTCCCTCCCCACGACCCCGCCGCCATGTTGTCCAACGACTCCACCCACTCCAACCCCTTCGCCGTCGACCCCGCCAAGATCCGCGACATCAACGCACGCGTCCCCGTCATCCTCGACGCCTCCAACTCCACGTACTTTGCGTGGAAGACGTACTTCACGCTGCTCTTCCGCGAGAACAATCTCATGGACCACGTGGATGGCACCATGGACTCCCGCGCCATGATGGATGACGCCGAGTGGACCGCGATCGACGCCACGATCATCTGGTGGTTCTTCACCACCATCTCCAAGGACTTGTTCCACACGGTCGTGAGCGCCGGCGACGACGCCCGCGCCATATGGGTCAAGCTGAACGGCCTCTTCACCGATAACAAACTTCAGCGCCGCGTTTTTTTGTAGTAGGATTTTTTGACTGTCATCAGGATGAACATTTCATTGATGACTACTGCCGCCGCCTGAAGACGTTGGTGGACGAGCTCCGTGGCATTGGAGCCAAGGTGGACGACGACCTTCTCCTCAGCACGCTCACCGCCGGCCTCAACGAGGACTTCGGCAACGCCGCCTCCAACCTCACCTTGATGCCGGAGCCCTCCTTCCCCAAGTTTGTGGCATACTTGAGGTTGGATGAGCGCCGAATGAAGGGGGTCAAGAAGCGTGTGCAGCACCACGCCCTCGCCGCCGGCACCTCACGCAGCGCCCCTCCACCGGCCACCCCGCCCGCGCCGCGCCAGCAGCCGCTGCCCCCTGCACCTCTGGGGTACTTCCCCCTCCCGCCCGCGCCTCCCGCCCCTCCCGCTGCCCCCCCAGCAGCAGGGTGGCGGGCGCCGCACCAACCGCCACGGGAGTGGCCGCAAGCAGCAACAGGCGCCGGGGGGGCCTCGTCAGCAGCAGGTGACTCCCCCATGGACGTACGGCACCAACCCGTGGACAGGCGTCGTCCACGTGTACTCCATGCCGGTGCCTTGGGCTCTGGCTCTGGGCATCCTTGGGCCCCGCCCGGCGGGTCACCAGGCCCTCTTTACCGCGCAGAACGTCGCTCCTTACAGCGGCTATGGTGCCCCCCCTCGCCAGCGCCCGCCTACGGGTCCACGCCAGCCTATGGTGCCGCCGCCGCGCCGGCTTATGGGGCCGCACCCGCCTATGGCGCCGCCGCTCCGGCCTTAAGGGCTGCTCCCGCGCCGGCCTACGGAGGGTTCTACCCTCCTGAGGTGCCGCCACCATGGGACCCGGCCTTGCTCGCCGCACTGCACTCCGCCCCGTCACCGAGCTCCTACGGTGGCGGTGGTGACTGGTACATGGACTCGGGCGCCACTGCTCACATGACTGCTCATCCCGGTAACCTCATGTCTGCCACCCCGTTCATACTCCCACCCGTATCACCATTGGTAACGGTTCCTCCCTACCCATTACTCACGTTGGTCATATGTCTTTTCCTTCTACTTCCACTCCTATGCATATGTCTAATGTTCTTGTGTCTCCTGACTTAGTTACTAATCTCGTTTCCGTTCATCGCCTTGCTCATGAGAATCCTATAACTGTTGAATTTGACGATATTGGCTTTTCTATGAAGGACGCCCGTACATGGATGGTGCTCCACCGATGTGATAGCCCGGACGAGCTTTACCCAGTGCATCCCTCCGACGCCACCACCACCCGTCGCCCCGTCGCCTTCGCCGCCAGTGTCGATCTTTTGCATGCCCGTCTTGGTCATCCCAACTCCACCGTTATGCGTCAGATTCTTCAGAGTTTTTCCTTCTCATGTAATAAGGTCGACGATCACACTTGTGAGGCTTGTCGTCTTGGCAAGCACATTCGTCTTCCCTTTAGCGAGTCTACAAACATATCCACCTTTCCGTTTCAGTTATTGCATAGTGATGTTTGGACGTCCCCGGTTGCTAGCAACACGGGCTATTTATACTATCTGGTGATATTGTATGATTTTACTCATTATATGTGGACCTTCCCTCTCCGTCGCAAGTCCGACGCTCTTGCCACACTCACCGCTTTTTATTCATATGTCACCACACAGTTCGGTCGTCCTATTCTCGCCTTGCAAACTGACAACGGCAAGGAGTTTGACAACGTCGCTGTCTGCAATTTACTTGCGTCTCACGGCACTATCTTTCGCCTCACCTGCCCCTACACGTCTCAGCAGAATGGTCGCGCCGAGCGCATCCTTTGCATGCTGAATGACTATGTTCGCACGTTACTCTTCCACTCCTACGTGCCTCCTAGGTTCTGGCCGGGCGCGCTTGCGACCGCCAGCCTACTCATTAACATTCCCCCTGTCGTTCCCGCTGGAACTACACCCCTCACCAGCTCCTCTTTGGTGCAGTTCCATCTTATGCTGGTCTTCGCATTTTCGGGTGTCTCTGTTATCCTAGCACCGCGTCCATCGCTACTCATAAACTCGCGCCCCGGTCCCTTCCTTGCATCTTTCTTGGATATCCTCCCAACACCAAAGGTTACCGGTGCTATGATCGAGTCTCCCACCGTGTTTTCACTTTGCGGCATGTGTACTTTGATGAGCTCGTGTTCCCGTTTCAGCAGGTATCATCACCTTCGGAGTCTTCTGCGCCATGGTTCGTCCCTGCCACCACCTCTGGCGGACCCCCCAGCCGCGCCCCGGGTCCGGCCCTGCCCGCGCTCCCCGCGCCGGTGGCCCCTGGTGCTGCGGCTCCTGCTGCGCTGCGGCCCCCGACGCAGCGGCCTCCTCGGCCG
>NC_041381.1:131326398-131363857 GCF_002162155.2 Triticum dicoccoides | reverse complement strand
GCCACCCCCGCCATGGCCCCCGCCACCGCGGCCGCACCCCTCACCGGTGTGGTCACTCGGGCTCGGACTGGGACGCTGTGTCCCAGCACGCGCTACCCGTCGGACGAGTACGCGTGTGCGGCTGCTACCTCTTGAGCATTGCGTTGGATTTCCCCGAAGAGGAGAGGATGATGCAGTAAAGTAGCGTAAGTATTTCCCTCGGTTTTTGAGAACCAAGGTATCAATCCAGTAGGAGATCACGCACAAGTCCCTCGTACCTACACAAAACGATAGCAACTCGCAATCAATGCTTAGGGGTTGTCAATCCCTTCACGGTCACTTACGAGAGTGAGATCTAGAGATAATATTTTTGGTATTTTTGATAGATAGATGCAAAGTAAAAAGTAAAAGGCAAAGTAAAAATAAAGCAAGTAAATAAAGTGATATAGATTGATATGATGAGAATAGACCCGGGGGCCATAGGTTTCACTAGTGGCTTATCTCAAGAGCATAAGTATTTTATGGTGGGTGAACAAATTACTGTTGAGCAATTGATAGAAAAGCGAATAATTATGAGATTATCTAGGTATGATCATGTATATAGGCATCACGTCCAAGACAAGTAGATCGAAACGATTCTGCATCTACTACTATTACTCTACTCATCGACCGCTATCCAGCATGCATCTAGAGTATTAAGTAAAACAGAGTAACGCTTTAAGCAAGATGACATGATGTAAAGGGATAAATTCATGCAATATGATAAAAACCCCATCTTGTTATCCTCAATGGCAACAATACAATACGTGTCTTGCAACTCTTTCTGTCACTGAGTAAGGACACCGCAAGATTAAACCCAAAGCTAAACACTTCTCCCATTGCAAGAACTACCAGTCTAGTTGGCCAAACCAAAAAAGATAATTCGAAGAGACTTGCAAAGATAACTCAATCATACATAAAAGAATTCAGAGAAGAATCAAATATTGTTCATAGATAAGCTGGATCATAAACCCACAATTCATCGGTCTCAACAAACACACCGCAAAAAGAAGATTACATCGAATAGATCTCCACAAGAGAGGGGGAGAACATTGTATTGAGATCCAAAAAGAGAGAAGAAGCCATCTAGCTAATAACTATGGACCCGAAGGTCTGAAGTAAACTACTCACACTTCATCGGAGAGGCTATGGTGTTGATGTAGAGCCCACCGTGGTAGATGCCCTCTCCGGCGGAGCTCCGGAACAGGCCCCAAGATGGGATCTCGCGGATACAGAAGGTTGCGGCGGTGGAATTAGGTTTTTGGCTTCGTATCTGATCTGACGGGGGTACGTAGGTATATATAGGAGGAAGGAGTACGTCGGTGGAGCTCCGAGGGGCCCACGAGGCAGGGGGCGCGCCCAGGGGGGCGCCCTCCACCCTCGTGACCTCCTCTGGCACTTCTTGGAGTAGGGTCCAAGTCTCCTGGATCACGTTCGGTGAGAAAATCACGTTCCCGAAGGTTTTATTCCGTTTGGACTCCGTTTGATATTCTGTTTCTTCGAAATACTGAAATAGGCACAAAAAATAGCAATTCTGGGCTGGGCCTCCGGTTAATAGGTTAGTCCCAAAAATAATATGAAAGTGGAAAATAAAGCCCAATGTAGTACAAAACAGTAGACAAAGTAGCATGGAGTAATCAAAAATTATAGATACGTTGGAGACGTATCAAGCATCCCCAAGCTTAATTCCTGCTCGTCATCGAGTAGGTAAATGATAAAAAAGAATTTTTGATGCGGAGTGATACTTTGGCATAATTTCAATGTAAATCTTCTTAATTGTGACATGAATATTCAGATCCGAAAGATTCAAGACAGAAGTTCATATTAACATAAAAGTAATAATACTTCAAGCATACTAATCAAAGAAATCATGTCTTCTCAAAATAGCATGGTTAAAGAAAGTTATCCCTACAAAATCATATAGTCTGGGTATGCTCTATCTTGATCACACAAAGTATTTAGTCATGCACAACCCCGATGACGAGCCAAGCAATTGTTTCATACTTTAGTAATCTCAAAACTGTTTCAACTTTCACGCAATACATGAGCGTGAGCCATGGACATAGCACTATAGGTGGAATAGAATGGTGGTTGTGGAGAAGACAAAAAGGAGAAGATAGTCTCACATCAACTAGGCGTATCAACGGGCTATGGATATGCCCATCAATAGATAACAATGTGAGTGAGTAGGGATTGCCATGCAACGGATGCACTAGAGCTATAAGTATATGAAAGCTCAACAAAAGAAACTAAGTGGGTGTGCATCCAACTTGTTTGCTCAAGAAGACCTAGGGCACTTTTGAGGAAGCCCGTCATTGGAATATACAAGCCAAGTTCTATAATGAAAAATTACCACTAGTATATGAAAGTGATAACATATGAGACTCTTTATCATGAAGATCATGGTGCTTATTCTGAAGCACAAGTGTGGAAAAGGATAGTAGCATTGTCCCTTCTTTCTTTTTCTCTCATTTTTCTCTCATTTTTTTCTTTTTTTTTCTTTTGGTGGGCTTCTTTGGCCTCTTTTTTTCTTTTTTTATGGCTTCTTTGGCCTCTTTTATTTTTCATAAAGTTCGGAGTCTCATCTCGACTTATGGGGGAATCATAGTCTCCATAATTCTTTCCTCACTGGGACAATGCTCTAATAATGATGATCACCACACTCTTATTTTTCTTACAACTCAACAATTACAACTCGATACTTAGAACAAGATATGACTCTATATGAATGCCTCCGGCGGTGTACCGGGATATGCAATGAATCATGAGTGACATGTATGAAAGAATTATGAACGGTGGCTTTGCCACAAATACAATGTCAACTACATGTTCATGCAAAGAGCAATATGACAAAAGTAATGTGTGTCATATGTATGGAACGGTGCAGAGTTGCATGGCAATATATCTCAGAATGTCTATGGAAATGCCATAATAGGTAGGTATGGTGGCTGTTTTGAGGAAGGTATATGGTGGGTGTATGATACCGGCGAAAAGTGTGCGGTATTTGAGAGGCTAGCAATGGCGGAAAGGTGAGAGTGCGTATAATCCAAGGACTCAACATTAATCAAAAGAACTCATGCACTTATTGCAAAAATTTAGAAGTCATCAAAAACCAAAGCATTAAACGCATACTCCTAGGGGGATAGATTGGTAGGAAAAGACCATCGGTCGTCCCCGACTGCCACTCATAAGGAAGACAATCAATAAATAAAATTGTGTTCCGACTTCATCACAAGCGGTTCACCATACGTGCATGCTATGGGAATCACAAACTTCAACACAAGCATTCTTTAAATTCATAATTACCCCTACTAGCATTGCTTTAATATTATCACCTCCATATCTCAAAACAATTATCAAGCATCAAACTTATCTTAGTATTCAACGCACTCAAAAGAAAGTTTCACAAATCTTGAATACCAAGTATATTAACTTTAAGCAAATTACCATGCTATTAACAACTCTCAAAATAATCTAAGTGAAGCATGAGAGATCAATAGTTTCTTTAAAACAAATCCACCACCGTGCTCTTAAAGATCTAAGTGAAGCACTAGAGCAAAAATTATTATGCTCAAAAGATATAAGTGAAGCACTATGAGCAAAACTATCAAGCTCAAAAGATATAAGTGAAGAACATAGAGTATTCTAGCAAATTCCAAATCATGTATGGCTCTCTCAAAAGGTGTGTACAGCAAGGATGATTGTGGCAAACTAACAAGCAAAGACACAAATAATAAAGACCCTCCAAGCAAAACACATGACATGTAGTGAATACAAATATAGCTCCAAGTAAATTACCGATGGAAGTAGACGAAAGAGGGGATGCCTTCCGGGGCATCCCCAAGCTTTGACTTTTTGGTGTCCTTGGATTACCTTGGGGGTGCCATGGGCATACCCAAGCTTAGGCTCTTGCCACTCTTTGTTCCATAATCCATCAAAAGAATTCATCCAAAACTTGAAAACTTCACAACACAAAACTCAATAGAAATCTCGTGAGCTCCGTTAGTGAAAGAAAAACAAAAGACTACTTCAAGGTACTGTAATGAACTCATTCTTTATTTATATTGGTGTTAAACCTACTGTATTCCAACTTCCTTATGGTTTATAAACTAATTTATTAGCCATAGATGCATTGAAATAAGCAAACAACACACGAAAAACAGAATCTGTCAAAAACAGAACAGTCTGTAGCAATCTGTAACTAACGCAAACTTCTGGAACTCTAAAAATTCTACCAAAATAGGACGTACTGGAAAATTTGTTTATTGATCAGCAGCAAAAATAATAAATGCAAAATCACGTTCCTGTGATTTATTGAATTTTTTCTCGTGAGCGCAAAGTTTCTGTTTTTCAGCAGAATCAAATCAACTATCATCATAGCTAACCCTATAAGTTCTACTTGGCACAAACACTAATTAAAACACAAAACCACATCTAAACAGAAAGTAGAAACAAAATTTGGCACTAAACAGGAACAAAAACAAAGAACACAAAATAAAATTGGGTTGCCTCCCAACAAGCGCTATCGTTTAACGCCCCTAGCTAGGCATAAAAGCGAAGATAGATCTAAGTTTTGCCATCTTTTGTAGGCAATCCATAAGTGGCTCTCATGATAGATTCATATGGTAATTTTCTTTTCTTTCTAGGGAAGTGTTCCATACCCTTTCTCAAGGGAAATTGGAATCTAATATTCCCTTCCTTCATGTCAATAATCGCACCAATCGTTCTAAGGAAAGGTCTACCAAGAATAATAGGACATGAAGGATTGCAATCTATATCAAGAAAGATAAAATCTATGGTCACATAATTCCTATTGGCAACAATAATAACATCATTAATTCTTCCCATAGGCTTTTTAATAGTGGAATCCGCAAGATGCAAATTTAGAGAGCAATCATCAAAATCACGGAAATCTAGCAAATCACATAAAGTTTTGGGGATAGTAGAGACACTAGCACCCAGATCACACAAAGCATAAAACTCAAAATATTTAATTTTAATTTTGATAGTAGGTTCCCACTCATCATAGAGTTTTCTAGGGATAGAAACTTTCAACTCAAGTTTTTCTTCATAAGATTGCATCAAGGCATCAACAATGTGTTCGGTAAAGGCCTTATTTTGACTATAAGCATGAGGAGAATCTAGCACGGATTGCAACAAGGAAATACAACCAATCAAAGAGAAATTTTCATAATTAAATTCCTTGAGATCCAAAATAGTGGGTTTAGCAACATCACGGTTTTTATTTATTTCAATCCCACTTTTATCAATTTCATCAGCAAGATCTAGAAACTCCGAATTCTTAGAACGCCTTCTAGGTAAAGGAAGATAATCTTCAGATTCATCAAGATTCATATTACAAAACAAGGATTTAATAGGGGACACATCAATAACTTTTAGATCTTCATCTTGATTTTCATAGGTATTGGAAGAACACGCTTTAATAAAGGCATCTTTGGAAGCACGCATTCTAGCGGTTCTTTCCTTGCACTCATCAATGGAAATTCTCATAGCTTTGAGAGACTCATTGATATCATGTTTAGGAGGAATAGATCTAAGCTTTAAAGAATCAATTTCAAGAGAAATTCTATCAACGTTCCTAGCCAAATCATCAACCTTAAGCAATTTTTCTTCAAGCAAAGTATTAAAATTCTTTTGTGAATTCATAAACTCTTTAACACTACTCTCAAATTCAGAGGGCATATTATTAAAATTTCCATAAGAGTTATTGTAAGAATTTCCATAATTATTAGAAGGATTACTAGAATAGGGCCTAGGATTAAAATTCCCTCTATACGCGTTATTTCCAAAACTATTCCTTCCAACAAAATTCACATCCATAGATTCATTATTATTCTCAATCAAAGTAGATAAAGGCATATCATTGGGATCAAGAGAAGTATTTTTAGTAGAAAACATCTTCATAAGTTCATCCATCTTTTCACTCAAAACATTGATTTCTTCTATAGCATGCACTTTTTTACTAGAAGTTCTTTCGGTATGCCATTGAGAATAATTAGCCATAATATTATCAAGCAATTTGGTAGCATCCCCTAACGTAATTTCCATAAGCGTGCCTCCTGCGGCCGAGTCTAAAAGATTTCTAGAAGCAAAATTTAATCCGGCATAAAAATTCTGTATCATCATCCATAAATTCAAACCATGAGTAGGGCAATTGCGAAGCATTAATTTCATACTTTCCCAAGATTGGGCAACATGCTCATGATCAAGTTGTTTGAAATTCATAATATCGTTCCTAAAAGTGATGATCTTAGCGGGAGGAAAATATTTAGAGATAAAATCATCTTTGCACTTGTTCCAAGAATCAATACTATTTTTAGGCAAAGACGAAAACCAAATTTTAGCACGATCTCTAAGTGAAAACAGAAATAACTTCAATTTAACAATATTGTTATCTGTATCTTTCTTCTTTTTCATATCACACAAATCAACAAAATTGTTTAGATGAGTAGCGGCATCTTCACTGGGAAGGCCGGCGAATTGATCTTTCATAACAAGATTCAACAAAGCGGTATTGATTTCACAAGACTCGTCATTATTAAGAGGAGCAATCGGAGTACTAAGGAAATCATTATTATTGGTATTCGAGAAATCACACAATTTGGTATTATCTTGTGCCATGGCAACAAGTAATCCAACACACAAGCAAAGGCAAACGAGAAAAAGGCGAAAGAGAAAGAGAGGAGGAGATTGGGAAAGGAAGGGCGAATAAAACGGCAAGGGTGAAGTGGGGGATAGGAAAACGAGAGGCAAATAATGTAATGCGAGAGATAGGGATTGTGATGGGTACTTGGTATGGTTGACTTTTGCGCGAACTCCCCGGCAACGGCGCCAGAAATTCTTCTTGCTACCTCTTGAGCACTGCGTTGGATTTCCCCGAAGAGGAGTGAATGATGCAGTAAAGTAGCATAAGTATTTTCCTCAGTTTTTGAGAACCAAGGTATCAATCCAGTAGGAGATCACGCACAAGTCCCTCGTACCTACACAAAACGATAGCAACTCGCAACCAACGCTTAGTGGTTGTCAATCCCTTCACGGTCACTTACGAGAGTGAGATCTGATAAAGATAATATTTTTGGTATTTTTGATAGATAGATGCAAAGCAAAAAGTAAAAGGAAAAGTAAAAATAAAGCAAGTAAATAAAGTGATATAGATTGATATGATGAGAATAGACCCGGGGTCCATAGGTTTCACTAGTGGCTTCTCTCAAGAGCATAAGTATTTTACGGTGGGTGAACAAATTACTGTTGAGCAATTGATAGAAAAGCGAATAATTATGAGATTATCTAGGTATGATCATGTATATAGGCATCACGTCCAAGACAAGCAGATCGAAACGATTCTGCATCTACTACTATTACTCCACTCATCGACCGCTATCCAGCATGCATCTAGAGTATTAAGTAGAACAGAGTAACGCTTTAAGCAAGATGACATGATGTAGAGGGATAAATTCATGCAATATGATAAAAAAAACATCTTCTTATCCTCAATGGCAACAATACAATACGTGTCTTGCAACTCTTTCTGTCACTGAGTAAGGACACCGCAAGATTGAACCCAAAGCTAAACACTTCTCCCATTGCAAGAACTATCAATCTAGTTGGCCAAACCAAAAAAGATAATTCGAAGAGACTTGCAAAGATAACTCAATCATACATAAAAGAATTCAGAGAATAATCAAATATTTTTCATAGATAAGCTGGATCATAAACCCACAATTCATCGGTCTCAACAAACACACCGCAAAAAGAAGATTACATCGAATAGATGTCCACAAGAGAGGGGGAGAACATTGTATTGAGATCCAAAAAGAGAGAAGAAGCCATCTAGCTATTAACTATGGACCCGAAGGTCTGAAGTAAACTACTCACACTTCATCGAAGAGGCTATGGTGTTGATGTAGAAGCCCTCCATGGTAGATGCCCTCTCCGGCGAAGCTCCGGAACAGGCCCCAAGATGGGATCTCGCGGATACAGAAGGTTGCGGCGGTGGAATTAGGTTTTTGGCTCCGTATCTGATCTGACGGGGGTACGTAGGTATATATAGGAGGAAGGAGTACGTCGGTGGAGCAACAGGGGGGCCACGAGGCAGGGGGGCGCGCCCAGGGGGCGCGCCCTCCACCCTCGTGACCGCCTCTGGCACTTCTTGGAGTAGGGTCCAAGTCTCTTGGATCACGTTCGGTGAGAAAATCACGTTCCCGAAGGTTTTATTCCGTTTGGACTCCGTTTGATATTCTGTTTCTTTGAAATACTGAAATAGGCAAGAAAAACAGCAATTCTGGGTTGGGCCTCCGGTTAATAGGTTAGTCCCAAAAATAATATGAAAGTGGAAAATAAAGCCCAATATAGTCCAAAACAGTAGACAAAGTAGCATGGAGTAATAAAAAATTATAGATACGTTGGAGACGTATCAGCGGCTTCTACCTCGACACCATCCCCGCTCCCCACCTCCGCTCGCGCAGCCCTTCGGGATCCGAACTGGCTAGCTGCAATGCGTGAGGAGTTTGACGCCCTGCAGCGCAACCGTACGTGGCAGCTTGTCCCGTGGCCACCACATGCCAATGTCATCATTGGCAAGTGGGTCTTCCACCACAAGACTCGCCCCGACGGTTCTCTCGAGCGCTACAAGGCGCGTTGGGTGGTGCGCGGCTTTCGCCAGCGCGCCGGCGTGGACTTCACCGACACCTTCGCCTCGGTTTTCAAACCGGGCACGATTCGCGATGTTCTCCAGCTTGCCGTTTCTCGTGCTTGGCCCGTCCACCAGCTCGATGTGTCTAATGCTTTCTTGCATGGCCATCTCGACGATCAGGAGTTCTGTCAGCAGCCGACTGGTTTCATCGACACCGCCTATCCGGACCACATGTTCTTGCTCTCCCGTTCTCTATACTGGTTGAAGCAGGCGCCTCGGGCCTGGTACCAGCGGATCATGGCCTTCCTCCAGCAGCAGGGGTTCCGGTCCACATGGTCCGGTGCCTCCCTGTTTGTCTACCACCAGGGCCCCGCCACCGCGTACCTCCTAGTGTACGTCGATGACATCATCCTCACTGCGTCCTCGCCAACGCTTCTTCAGCAGATCACAGCTCGCCTCGGCACCGAGTTTGCCCTCAAGGACTTGGGGGCTCTCCACTACTTCGTCGGCATCGAGGTCGTGCGCCGGTCTACTGGCTTCTTCCTGCACCAGCAGAAGTATGCCTACGAGCTTCTGGAGCGAGCGGGCATGCTTAACTGCAAGCCTGCTTCCACGCCTGTCGATACGAAGGCTAAGGTGTCTGCCGTCGAGGGCTCTCCGGCGTCTGACGCTCCCTTCTACCGCTCCATCGTCGGTGCGCTTCAGTACCTCACACTGACTCGTCCGGACATTCAGTATGCTGTCCAGCAGGTGTGCCATCACATGTACGCTCCCCGTGACACCCATTGCGCTCTCGTGAAATGTATACTTCGGTACATACGTGGCACCACAGCCATGGGTCTCACCCTGACGGCCTCGTCGGACACCAGCCTTGTCGCCTACTCAGACGCCGACTAGGCTGGGTGTCCCGACACTCAACGCTCCACTTCCGGCTACCGTGTCTACCTCGGACCCTCTCTGATTTCGTGGTCGTCTAAACAACAACCCACGGTATCACGATCGAGCGCCGAGGCTGAGTATCGGGCCGTGGCCAACGCCGTCGCGGAGTGTTCATGGCTACGACAGCTACTTCCGGAGTTGCTATATGAGGTCACCAAGGCGACGCTCGTCTACTGCGATAACGTCTCTGCGGTGTACCTCGCTGCCAACCCTGTCCATCACGGACAGACGAAGCACGTCGAGCTCGACATCCACTTCGTCCGGGAGCACGTCGCACTTGGTCGTGTTCGTGTTCTACATGTGCCCATCGATCAGCAGTTCGCCGATGTGATGACGAAGGGACTACCCACCTCGACTTTCGAGGGCTTTCGGTCCAGTCTTTGCGTCACCGGCGACGCTTCGACTGCGGGGGGGGGGGGGGGGGGGGTTGAACATGTGTACATGTACGTAGGTCTGGGTCCTGTATGCAGTACCTGTAGTATCTGTCTCCCTTTGTATGTACGTGTATCTTAGAAGACAAGATACTGGTCGCACCCCTTGTACCTATATATATGTGCCTAGTGCACGATCAATCAATTATTGATGCACCAAATCATTCTCTACAACAGAGTCAGTAAATCACAAGCATACAAGAAATCCAACCTACGACCGATTGGCGGCCGGAGATGATAAGGTCACACCAAAACAAAGCACGACATCCCCTAGAGAAAAAAACAGAGCACGACATGCCTAAGGCCAACTCCACCGCGCGACCCCAAACGGACGTCCGTTTTGTCCGGATTCTGTCCGTTTGGGGAGGGATTTGGGGTCGTGTTTGGGCGTGTCTTGGGATGCGGTGGCCGTGCGCCCAGCGCGCGGCCGCATCCATTAGCCCCATCCTGTCCGCGTATATTTCTTTGCAAGTCCTTAAACTTTTTTTATCATTCATTTTTGGTACATGACAGTACATCATCACATTTTGACTAGTAAAGCAAGGCCAAAGAAAATAAGAACCACAAGAATACATTTGAGAAGATACCCAACTTCCATAACTGCTCCCTTGAGTTGGGTTAGCGCCTTCTCGATGCACTCATTGTTGATCTATGGAGGAGGCACGACGTTGCCTCCTCCTTTCTTCTTCAAGCCAAAAGTTGACGTTGCTTCCTCACACGTAGTATCGTGCCTTGTTGCTTCTTCGCACGTAGTATCGTGCCTAGCCTCTAATCTAGCAACAAGTGCACTTGTCTCATCTAAAGCCTCTAGGCTAGCTAAAAGTGCACGAACATGCAATACATTTCGCTCTATCAACATATCGATGTACTCTTCTTCCCAATACCAAAACTTGCATCCGTTCTACACAATAAGACTTAAAGTTAGCACCACTAGTCTAATCGAAAGCACAAACCGAAGCTAAAAGAGCACATACCCCATCGTTTAAGCACTTGATGAACACCCATCCGGGATGCTCCGGCGTTGTACACACGCGGCGCACGACCACCCTTGGACAGTGGTCGCACTTGATGAGGGGCAACGGTGCACCGACGAGCTTTTGGGCAAGCACCGAGGCCGGCCGCCATTCGCGTATCTGCTGGCGGGCCACCGACGGTGCAGATCCGAGCGGCTAGAGGACAAGCCACTGCCTGCATGTGGCCTTGCGGCCCTGCCAGGGCCTTCCGGCGAGGTTCCCGGCCAGTCCATGGCGCGGCCCGGCCTCCCACAGCCGGGCGAGCTCAAGACCGATCGGATCCGCCCCAAATCCGGCCGGCGGGCGCGCAAACAAGGTGGTCGTGCTTGGGTAGCTCGGCGGCGACAAGAGGAAGGGGCTGGGCAAGTGAACGCCCGAGTTGCACGGCTGCAATGGCAGCGGGCGGCCGGCGGCGGCGAGGGGAAGAGAGGGGAAGAGTGGAGTGGATGCGGCCGGAGGGAGGGAGGGGGCGGATAGAAAAAGGTCCGTCCTGTGCCACCGACGGGCGGGCCAGGGAAGGACACGCGCAGACGACCCGCGCGTCCGCGTGGTGTCCGTTTCACCCCAAAAGCGGCGCAAACTTGGGCCGCGGATGGGTCGAAAGCGGACACAAAGCGGACAAAAGTCCGTTTGCGCCCGCGCGCTGGGTCGTCTCGTTTGCCCCTTTTACCCCAAACGGACGGGGGCGGACAAGATAGGGTCGCGCGGTGGAGTTGACCTAATGATCACCGCACTGTTGATCGATGCATCAGTCTGTCACACAAATGCAAACCAATCATGCATAAGTTGCACCCAAAGGAGAGTTAGTGGAGGAACATGTCACTGCTGATGCGAAGTAGGAGTTCTAAGCGTCAGCGCTCAAACTAGTTTGAAGTCTCTAGCAGGCAAAGCGAAAGGCAATTCATCTCAACCTCAACCTCAATCTCAATCTCATCAGAAAATAAAAAGGCAATTGATCTCACGGTCAGGATCCTCTCCTAGGTTCCCAGCTTGACCAATCAGCGCCGGTCGTTTGGGTCCTGGGGAAACTAAACTAATTGCGGAACCCGCACGAGTGGGCCTGGCCTGCCTTATCTGGTCTGCGACGTCATTGCACCACGTGGGGCCACGCCAGGTTGACCGGACGACCGTCGCCGGCGACCGGCGACCGCAGCTTTGACCTCCCAGCTGGCGTCAAGGACCAAAGCTACATGTGACACCTCATGCGCCTTGCCGGTTCGCTGGCTGCGGGCCTGCCTGCGGCTGCTTCCATTGCACGTTTATAAGGAGATTTTTACGCAGTCAACTGGACAAAGCACTCCTTACTTGAATTCGAAAATACCATCAAGCAAGTGTAGTTTCTTTTTATTGCGAAAGATCAAGTAAGTATAGTTTACTTGCAATGCTTATTTGTACCTCATTTTGCATGTCTAAGATAATGGAATTTTCGTTCGATTGGAACTTCTTAGAAGAAACGCTCTATGTCATGTGTGTAGCAAAAATAACTTCGAGTAAATATGCCATTAAAACAAAAGGACAAGCGAGATCAATTGATATGCGGAGTAACATTCCCGAATTCAAAGGTTACACAATTGTACGGTTTTAACTTTGTAAAATGCGGTTCCATGCGACTTCTTTTAGTAGTGTAAATTAAAGAACTCCCAGAATCCTAGTTGGTTTCGAATATCATGCATGGTGCGATGCATCCATGCATGCCACACTCATGAAACCGCGGATTATACTCCTTAGAGAAAGGTGGCAGTCGTACTCGTATCAAGGTGAGCTTATCTAGGCATCCTGTAGCTGTGGATAAGCAAGCCAAATTGTGTTTTATTTGTTCATATATTACGAAGACCAGACTTGTCATCTCGATCAAGTCCTTTGCTTGGCCCAAACTCCAAATTAAATTGTGCAATGAAGTACGTGGTGGAATCTCTCCAATTCACCGACCCCTTATCACACCATTGACTATTTTTTTCCTTTTCTTTTCTCCCTTCTCAAGGCATTGAAGCCATTGGAGAGGCGTACTGCAAGATGCACAACAAGCTAAGAAGGTGTTTGTTTCCAGGGATTTATTGGGTTAGGAACTTAAAAAAATCCCTATAAGTCCCATCTAAACCAAACAGGAGAGACTTATAGGGACTTAAAGTGGGCATTTGGGACTTATGAAATAAGACTCTCAAGGAGAGACTTATAGGGACTTATAGTTGTAATATGGTCTTATAGAGACTTATAAGTCCTAGAAACCAAACAGGTAGGGACTTTTTAGGGACTTGGGACTTATAAGTTGGGACTAAAAAAAGTCTTAAGACTTATGAACCAACAGGGCCTAAAGGCATTAGCCCTCAAAAAAAAAGCTAAAGGCATTGTGCAGTTGCGCAACAAAGTACACAGACTATAACTAATCCCGGCTTATTCTTGATCTTTTTTGAGCTGTTATTCTTGCTTCTTTGACTCACATGAATGGAAAACGTCGTCAAAACACAATAGGTTCTAAAAGATCAACAGACACAAGAATTTGGCATAAGATGCCTTCGGATGGTGCACTAGAAATATACAGGAATCCTTTAGCTATGGATAAGCTAGCCAGGTTTATTACCCAAGCACTAAAGGATCCATTTCTACATGTGGATGTTCTTTCATGTTGTTTTGGGTCAGCTTTTGTGGGTAAGATGCTAACTACTTGAATTCCTTTTACGTTTTGTGCGAACTTAATTATGCAATACAAATGGTCACATTCATCTACCAACGTAGAGGTCGGGGTTTCCCCTTCCTGAAAAAGCATGGGGATATTCGTCAATCAAGCGATGAGCATTCCTTGAGTAAATAGTACTCATGCCTCATTCATAAATTTCACATCTTGCGAGTGTAGAGTACGACCTCCAAGATGTCAATATATACTAACTAATTTCGGTTCATTCTAGCCTTTTTTTTTATCACATGACTAAAACATACAGATAGGAAAAATGCAAACTTGAGAGGTCATGAGCAGAAGATTTCTACATGATCTCAAAACAAAGAATTGTGCATGCAATAGATGAACACAGTTCATAGGAGTAATTTTCTTTAGAAATTATTGGAGAGAGAGAGAGAGAGAGAGAGAGAGAGAGAGAGAGAGTATTGAATCTCAATCTTTGGTGTATCACCTCCTAAAATGTGATATTTTTATTTGAATTCACTTGAAAAAATAGCAAGTTTCTATACAATGTCCAGAATAATTTTATCCATGTTAAGTATATTCTCTATGTCACAATTGTTCGATTTTTTTTGAAACCTCAACCACCTAACATTGCATATGATCATTTAGCCTAAAATTGTAGTATCATGCATTTTTTTGGAAAATCTAACTGCAATTTCTATTGTGTGTGTTAGCTAAATTAGGTCAGTATAACGATGTCTGGATGTTTTCCAAAGGTTGGGAAAGGTGAATGGGATTTAAAATAGTATATTTGTTCGATCGCAGGGATGGATTTAAAATGATTTAAAGCAACTTTTAAACACATAATCACACTAAGTAAGCTTCAATGCAATATGTCATCCGTGCTTATAGTTCCCTTCTGAATTTGATTTCTCTAGATTTAAGTTTTTGTTAGTGTATGGGGGTATAAAATACTCAATCTATTCATAAATATACGATGTTTTAGAGACTTGTGTCCTTGCTAACTTGGCAGAACCATTGTAATTCGCATGCTTACTATGCAAGTTAGCTTTTTCATGTAAGATTTAAACTTTACATATAAGCACACAAAAACAATCCAAATCTTCTAGCCATGTAGAAGAATTAAAGAAGATATTTAATATGCACATTTTTGCATACTATGTAGCCCTAATAAACTAGCGATTAATTACTCTATGAACACGAATTAGTTTCCTGTCAAATTTCCTTTCATGCACCTTCTCTTGTCAAATATCATTTTTCTTGAGCTCAGTTTGGCGCTCTAATTAAGTTCATCGTCAGCAGTAAATGTCCTCTAGGCTCCACAAGTTGTCGTCGAAATTTCCGAACTCAAAGTCCGGGATATCGGTGGCGGCGAGGAGCTCCGACCAGCTCCCGCTGAGGCTGTCGCCGTGGATGACGTACTGATCGCCGCCTATGGCCCCACCCTCGCGTCCGGCGCACTGCATCATCGAGCCATCAACGTTCGCCGTGGCAGTGGCAGCGCCCCACGCTGGGAAATGGGCTCCGTGTGATGTCTCCGCCGGTGACAGAGAAGACCGGAGCGTGCTCGAGGTGTCAGGGCTCATAGTCACCGCCACCTTCCGGCTCGGCTCCCCGCTGCTCGCGTGATCGACGCAGTGGTAGTGGTACTGTGATGCACCGGCCGGCGAGCTCATCGCCCTTGTCAGCGCCGGAACACCCACTCCTGCAGCAGCGGCGGCGGCGGCGGAGGAGCTTTCGGCCTGGACGCGCTCGAGGAGGCGCGGCATCCAGACTTGCCTGACGACGTCGCGGAAGCGGTCGCTGTTGACGTCGCAGTGGAGCTGCTTGGCGTGCTTCTGTACCCTGGTGCGCCAGTAGTTCTTGACCTCGTTGTCCGTCCTCCCCGGGAGGCGCTGCGCGATCTTGGACCAGCGGTTGCCCCACCGGGAGTGCAGGTCCAGTATCAGCAGCTGCTCCTCCGGCGTGATGTTGCCGCGCCGGACGTCGGGACGGAGGTAGTTCAGCCACCGGAGCCGGCAGCTCTTCCCAGTGCGCCTCAGGCCTAGACGTGTCCAAACCAAGCCCAGATTAGCGAAAAAGAACTTAAGGAGGGACGTAAGCGGATAATGAGCTGCAAGTGATCAGTGCACATAGCTTAGCGACACGCTAGGTACGGCAACGGAAAGCGCTAGCTCATCTTATCTCTTGCGACGTGATCGATCAGAAAGAAGTAAATTAAAGCAGATGTGACATGCATGATCTTGCTACTAACTAGCTATCGATCTAGCTATCGGTTGCACAAATTACGAAATATGTTAAGTACCTGCGCATCGAGCGAGCGAGTTCCAGCGCCCCTCGCCGTGCTTGGAGATGTAGTCGACGAGCAGCATGTCCTCCTCCGCCGTCCACGGGCCCCTCTTCAGGTCGCCCTCGTCCTCGCTTGCTGTCGCCACCACCATGGTCACCTCTGTCGTCACCGCCGAAAAACCGGCCGGGCTCATCGGCAGCGCCTCCATGCCCATGCAGGCCTTGTAGTACTCCTTGTCCATGTCCATGAGGTCGAGCTCGATCGATCAAGCTTCAGGTGATGGCTGGCTATATGAGTAGTAGTGATTGACCGGCAGGCTGTAGCTTGAGGAGACTGAGACAGGGAAGATGGATCGATGGGTTTATATAGGGATGGATGAATATCGAGAGAGAGCCGGCGACTAATGGCGACTGTGGTTAAGGCCGCAATGAGCTTAAGGATTTGGACTGGTAAAGCCTAAAGTGGAGGAGGGGGGCGCGCGCGTGCGTGTCGCCCGATTAAACAACTCAAGCGGATTAAGAAAACAGCGTGTCTGATTCCGTCCCCGCCGGTCCACCTTTGACCGCTGACCAGCCCACGCAACGGCGGAACCAGCTGGTAGTAATTCTTCTTCTCCATATTCCCTCAAAAAAAAAAAATCTTCTTCTCCATCCTTCTGCTCCGGAGAGTGAGCTTTGCCTTCTTATTTCTAGATCATTCTTCGGCACAGCCGTTCCCAACACAGCCAGCGCAAAATTGGTCTTCCTCACGGCCAAAAGCACGATGCAAAAGACTCCTTCCATCCTGTCAAGGTAATTTTTTGATAATAAATCACTTTATTAATATATAAATTTTATATTATTAATTTTTACAATTATCAGTAAATACTACTTCCTCCAATCCATAATAAGTGTCGCAATTTTGAAAATATATAATGATACTAGTTTCATATATCTATAAGCTCTAATTTCAAAATAAGTCAAATGTTTCTTTTTTAGAGCACTAGAGCATCAAAATATTCCTTTTGCATGAAATTTGGCATGAACACATACACCAACATAAACATGTGCCAAAAAAAAACATAAAACATAGTGATGATTTAGGTATAAGAATTTATGTCCCCATTAAATAGAAATATGTCTCTCTTGCTTTTCTAACAACAACATGGTATGAAGTGAGCTAGTCGCCACCCATGGTGTGCCGTCGTCGCTGCCTCCATCGCCGGAGCTAGCTAGCCATTGTTGATCATGGATGGGAGGTCATTAAGGTCATGGTCCTGTCGGACCAGCACCCTGGAGAAGACACCACCAAAGCTGTCGTTGTTGGAAGATCCACAGATCCAAGATCCCAACCTCCAGAAAAGTTCACATGCATCATGACGTCACGCGAGGCCGCACCGATGTGGTGGACTGGATATTGGAGGACAAAAATGCAAGGGAAGCCACCGCCACTACCACGCGACAAACGCCGCAAGCTCACACCTCACCCTGTCGCAACCATCATCGGCACGCCGTCACGTAACCCTACTAAAAATCCCAAAGCCGGAAAAATTGCAGCTCCATCCGGTAAATTATGACCTTCCCATACTCCCACAACGACGAATTCAGTGGAGGGGCGGGGGCGACGACCTACTGACGGAGGAGATGTGGCTGCGCAAAAGCACCCAGAAATTGCCTCTCTAGGGTTTGGAGAGGAGAGGACAGTTTGCTGTTTTTTTTAATTGCTTCTTTGACATATATCAGATTCGAAATGTCGTTGGGTGTTTCCTCTTAAGACAAAAAAACACAGATAACAACGCAAAAGGTCAATAGAATAGGAGGAACAAAAGCAGCCTGATGATAGAGGCAAGCGTGAAGGAGGAAGAGCGGTTGCTTCGCAAAGACAGAGTGTGACTGGTTGCACCAAGTCTAGTTCTACTTTTACTACTGCGAGCTGACATGTAAATCCCTCGATACATTGGCCGGAAATGGGGGAATAATATCACTAGAATGTATACCAGAGATATTCTTCCTGCAAAGTAGTAGTACTTTCAGGAGTTGTTTGATTTAATCGGTGGGATCAATTATACTACCGAAAGAGGAGGGATGTGCAGCTAAGGTCGAACTGATCCTAGTTCAAGCTCTGGAGGCATCTTTGAACAACAAAAGGAACTTCGGCCATTATTTAAAATTCGAATATACTGGTTGCATACAGGCAATTGTTTCTTTTTCATGTTTGGAGGCCATGTTGTGGTAGTTTATTTGATTCAAGAGAACTAAGTTTTTCTTCCAGTTGAAGCAGCAACTTTAGCTAGGGAGATTACCCTTTACTAAGTTTACTTTGGTTCCATAATAATGTCATGCTCAACATAATTATAACCACTAATTTGTATTGGTGGGAAACTGGGAGTATTGAAATACATGTATAAACAATTAGGACACTGGAAGTAATTTTCGAGACAAATACTCAAATATGATTTTTAAATTTCCCATATGAATAATTAAAATGATATTCAGTCAAAATTTTATAAGGTCGGCTGATTATATAAGTGTAAAACATACTTATCATATATACTCATATTCAATAAATCATAAGTTTTTTGATATATACATGTACACATTTCCCATATGATGTATGTGTAAAATTTCCCGTATGAATTTGCCATAAGTTTATATATATATATATATATATATACATGTATCAAATACAACAAATTATACTCATATTCAATTTCCTGAAAACAAAATCTCATCAAAATAAGATTGTATATTGCGACCAATTTCCACAACAAAGCACGGAGTATCATCTAGCTTGTGATATAATGGGAGTGCCATGACTTTCCTGAAGGGGCCGGTTACGTGCACACAAGTGACTAAAAAGAAAAAGAAAACAATCTCGCCCAACCCACGAGCGAGAGGGGGGGGGGCGAATCCCGGTTGCGCCGCCGCCAACCCTCCTCCCACCTCCTCTTCCCCTCGTTGCCGCCGGAGGCCGCGGGCGAAGCCCGGCCGGTGTAAGCGGCAGCGGGGCACTAGTCTCTCGTCCCTCGAGGTGGTCTGACGCGGGGCTGCCCCCTCAAGCCAATGCATAGCGCTTGGCGGGGCACGGTGGCGCGGTACCGGCAGCAGCGCGGAGGGCTGCTGGGCCCTGCAGTGCGTGGTTCTTGGGGTTGGCGTGCTTGGATGCGGTCGCGGGATGTGCTCGGAGTGGCAGCGAGGGTTTCCTAGATAAGATCTGGATGGTGCTGGATCCTTCGGCCGCCGTTTCACGGGTGGCACGGGCTGTGGCGGTGCGGACCGGCCCTCTCCCTTGCCTTGCAGGTGAGGGTCTGGTGTGGTTGTGTGCCATGGCGCAGCGTGGCTGGCGGCGGCGGCTGTTACGCCGGGTTGTCCATGGCGTGGGCGGTGCGGGTTAGTGGGGGTGGTGCCGTTCTCTGGTGGTCGTGCCTCACCGGCTGCGCGGTAGGCTAGTTGCAGGATCCCTTCTCCTCGGTCTATATCGGTGGCTTGGCGGTGACCGGGGGCTTGCGCTTGGGCGGATCTGGTCGGGGCCCAGGTGAGCCGAAGTTGCGTCTTCGGGTAGGTTTGCCTAGGCTCGATCCGGGAGGTGCTCGTGTCATCGCGGGTGTTGTGGTCGGGCCTCCGTTACATTGTCGGACAGATCGGTGTCAAGGGCCATGGTCATGGTGTCGTACGAGCGTGCTCGGCGACGACCGTCGGTAGTCATGGAGTAGTGTCTCCCCTGTCCACTAGGAAGGGTTGGACCGCTGGAGACCTAGGCGTGGATACCTCCTACTATGGAGGCAGCCACCCAGACTCTTTGGCTGATGTCGGGCTAGGAGCAAAAGGTGTCCCCTTTTACTCCTCACGTGGCGGGTGCACCGTGATGTGGGCGATTGGTGCAGTCCTGGACATGGATGTCAGGGTGGCGGCCCTGGATGGCTGTCCGCATGGTTGGCTCTTCGGTGGGCACCGTGGCGGCAGCGATGGCCTTACCTCTTGGTTGTGTGGGCGGCGAGAGGTAGGGCAGTAGGTGGCTCGGGTGTGCTTTTTGTCTCTGAAGGTGGTGGTGCCCCGGTCTGGATCTAGAAGTTCTGTGCTCTTCGTGCTAAAGCCCTGGAGACCTCGTGGTGACGCGGTGGTGCTGCCGTGTGAAAACTTTGCCCTTTGTGGCCGACGACAACGACGCTCGTGGACGTCGTTATCTTCTTGAAGACGATGTCGTGGTGCTCCTCCATGTCCAGGTTTCGGATGAAAATCTCTGTCTGTTGTAGACTCGGCAATGATGAAGCTATGCGCCGTTTTCCCTCCTAGGGGCGTTGTTATGGAGCTTAGGTGTTATTGGGCTTAGCGCGGGGTTGCTTTCAGTTCCTCCTGTGCTCTATCTCCGTAGTGTAGTTGTGTGCGTTCTACTGATCAAGTTATCATGGGATCGGCATTATTTGAGGGTCACCCCATGATGACCCACTAGTATAGGGGATCTATCGTAGTCCTTTCGATAAGTAAGAGTGTTGAACCCAACGAGGAGCAGAAGGAAATGACAAGCGGTTTTCAGTAAGGTATTCTCTACAAGCACTGAAATTGTAAGTAACAGATAGTTTTGTGATAAGATAATTTGTAACGGGTTACAAGCAATGAAAGTAAATAAAGTGCAGCAAGGTGGCCCAATCCTTTTTGTAGCAAAGGACAAGCCTGGACAATTTCTTATAATGAGAAAAGCGATCCCAAGGACACATGGGAATTATCGTCAAGCTAGTTTTCATCACGCTCATATGATTTGCGTTCAGTACTTTGATAATTTGATATGTGGGTGGACCGGTGCTTGGGTACTGCCCTTACTTGGACAAGCATCCCACTTATGATTAACCTCTATTGCAAGCATCCGCAACTACAAAAGAAGTATTAAGGTAAACCTAACCATATCATGAAACTAGTGGATCCAAATCAACCCCTTACGAAGCAACGCATAAACTAGGGTTTAAGCTTCTGTCACTCTAGCAACCCATCATCTACTTATTACTTCCCAATGCCTTCCTCTAGGCCCAAATAATGGTGAAGTGGCATGTAGTCGACGTTCACATAACACCACTAGAGGAGAGACAACATACATCTCATCAAAATATCGAACGAATACCAAATTCACATGACTACTAATAGCAAGACTTCACCCATGTCCTCAGGAACAAACGTAACTACTCACAAAGAATATTCATGTTCATAATCAGAGGAGTATTTATATGCATTAAGGATCTGAACATATGATCTTCCACCAAGTAAACCAATTAGCATCAACTACAAGGAGTAATCAACACTACTAGCAACCCACAGGTACCAATTTGTGGTTTTGATACAAGATTGGATACAAGAGATGAACTGGGGTTTTGAGATGAGATGGTGCTGGTGAAGATGTTGATGGAGATTGACCCCCTCCCGACGAGAGGATCGTTGGTAATGACGATGGTGATGATTTCCCCCTCCCGAAGGGAAGTTTCCCCAGCAGAACAGCTCCGCCGGAGCCCTAGATTGGTTCCGCCAAGGTTCCGCCTCGTGGCGGCGGAGTTTCGTCCTGTAAGCTTGCTTATGATTTTTTTCAGGGTAAAAGCCTTCATATAGTAGAAGATGGGCATCGAAGGGCCACCAGGGGGCGCCGGAGACAGGGGGCGCGCCCAGTAGGGGTGGGTGCGCCCCCTACCCTCCTGGCCAGGGTGTGGGCCTCCTCTGGTGGTTTCTTCGCTCAATAATTCTTATTAATTCCAAAAATGACTTCCGTGGAGTTTCAGGATTTTTGGCGCTGTGCAGAATAGGTTTCCAATATTTGCTCCTTTTCCAGCCAGAATTCCAGCTGCCAGCATCCTCCCTCTTCATGATAAACCTTGTAAAATAAGAGAGAATAGCCATAAATATTGTGACATAACGTGTAATAACAACCCATAATGCAATAAATATTGATATAAAAGCATGATGCAAAATGGACGTATCAGCTCCCCCAAGATTAGACCTCGCTTGTCCTCAAGCGGAAGCCGAAATCGAAAAATATGTCCACGTGTTTAGAGATAGAGGTGTTGATAAAAATAAAATACAGACATGAGGGCATCATGATCATTCTTATAACAGCAACATATAGAGATTTTGTCATATGATTTCTTATGCTCAAGTAACAATCGATTCACAATGTCAAGTATGGTTCAGAAACTTCATTGAGAACTAACAAACTATAATCTCAGTCATTGAAGCAATTGCAATTTGTCATAACATCAGAAAAAGTCAAGAATAGAGCTTTTCAGCAAGTCCACATACTCAATTATCATATAGTCTTCTACAATTGCTAACACTCATGCAATACTTGTGGTTATGGAGTTTTAATCGGACACTGAGAAAGATAGGGGCTTATTGTGTTGCCTCCCAATGTATTCACCTTTGGATGATGTCAACAATAATAATTCATGCTAACTTACATCCAATTGGATATATATATATCAGGATCTTTCCAACACGAGGTGCTTGCCAAAGGATAAAATGAAAAAGGGAAAGGTGAAGATCACCTCGACTCTTGCATAAAGTAAAAGACATAAAGTAAAAGATAGGCCCTTCGCAGAGGGAAGCAGAGGTTGTCATGTGATTTTAGGGTTGGATGCACAAAATCTTAATGCAAAAGAACGTCACTCTATATTGCCACTTGTGATATGAACTTTTATTATGCAGTCCATCACTTTTATTACTTCCATATCACATGATCGTATAAAGCTTATTTTCTCGGCACTAATAAGTCATACATATTTAGAGAGCAATTTTTATTGCTTGCAACATGACAACTTACTTGAAGGATCTTACTCAATCCATAGGTAGGTATGGTGGACTCTCATGGCAAAACTGGGTTTAAGGATATTTGGAAGCACAAGTAGTATCTCTACTTGGTGCAAGGAATTTTGGCTAGCATGAGGGGGAAAGGCAAGCTCAACATGTTGGGAAGATCAATGACAATATACTTTAACTGAGGTGTGAGAAAACATAAACCATTATGTTGTCTTCCTTGTCCAACATCAACTCTTTAGCATGTCATACTTAATGAGTGCTCACAATCATAAAAGATGTCCAAGATAGTATATTTATATGTGAAAACCTCTCTTTCCTTATTACTTCCTATTAATTGCAACAATGACCAAAACTATGTTTGTCAACTCTCAACAACTTTTATGCCTCATACTCTTTATATGTGAAGTCATTACTATCCATAAGATCAATATGAACTTTTTTATTTCTTTTTATTATTTCTACTTTCTCAAGATCATAGCAAGATAGCAAAGCCCTTGACTCAACACTAATCTTTATTATAGATAGCTCACGGACTCGATTACATAAAGAGATCACAAAGCAAAACTCAAAACTACTTGATATCAAAACTTCAATCTACTAGATCAAGATATTACTAAAAGGATCGAACTAAGTAAAACGGTAAAGATAGGAGTGTGATGGTGATACGATACTAGGGCACCTCCCTCAAGCTTGGCAGTTGCCAAGGGGAGTGCCCATACCCATGTAATTATGTCTCCTTCTTCATAGTTGGTGTTGTGATCTTCTTGGCGATGATGCCCCTTAGGATACGATTCTCCTCCTCAAGCTTATTGACTTGTTGTTTGAGGTCCATAATTTCTTTTCGGAGCTTGCCCGTAATGGCTAAAGCTCCCTTTACCCAAGGATGTTGCATAGCTTCTGGAGAACAAGTGACGCTCTTTTTCATGTTTTCATAAGAAAGAAATTTAACGTTGGAAGGGATGACCGAGTTGGAATAGCCAAGCTATGTAGTTCCCCCATCATGAATCCTGCTTGGAAGCGAGAGGTAACTTCTTGATCCTCCTCCATGGCATCTATCCTTTTCAAGTCGGCCTCCATCTCATCCTCCGTTGATGGTCCAAAGTGATAAGCATCGCTATTTGCTCCTGGACCTGGTGTCGGGTGAGACACCCGACTCTCCCCGACTGACTCTTGAGAAGACATCTTGCTCTTAATCTGCAACAGGAACAGCTCGAAACAAAAATAGAGGAGTTTTGCATGATACGGTGGTCAAAACCTTCGGGAGATTATATAATGAATTTTTACCGATAAAAATACGTAACGTGCAAGAAAATGGAGTCTGGGAGGTACACGAGGTGTCCACGAGACAGCAGGGCACGCCCTCCACCCTCGTGGAGGCCTCATGTCCTTCCCGGATTACTTCTTGCTTCCCAAAATTCTTAAATATTCCAAACGGAGGAAAATTGCCATTAGAACTATTTTGGAGTCGGTTTACTTGCCGTACCACATACCTATTCCTTTTTGGAGTCTGAAACGTTTTGGAAAGTGTCCCTTATGTATTCCTCCGGGGTTACGGTCTCAATAATATTAGTTTCAACATTGATAGGATTACCTGAGATATAATGTTTGATTCTTTGACCGTTCACCACCCTCGGACTTGTGCCTTCAAAGTTGTTGATTTTTATGGCACCGGAACGATAGACCTCCTCGATAACGTAAGGACCTTCCCCATTAGAGAGAAGTTTTCCTGCAAAAAATCTTAAACGAGAGTTGAATAGCAACACATAATCACCTATGTTAAACTCACACTTTTGTATCCTTTTGTCATGCCATCTTTTAACTTTTTCTTTGAACAGCTTGGCATTCTCATAGGCTTGGGTTCTCCATTCATCAAGTGAGATAATATCAAATAACCTATTCTCACTAGCAAGTTTGAAGTCATAGTTGAGCTCTTTAATAGCCCAATATGCCTTATGTTCGAGTTCAAGAGGTAAGTGACATGCTTTTCCATAAACCATCTTATACGGAGACATACCCATAGGATTTTTATATGCAGTTCTGTAGGCCCATAATGCATCATCAAGTTTCTTGGACCAATTATTTCTAGATCTATTGACAGTCTTTTGCAAAATTAATTTGAGCTCTCTATTGCTCAACTCTACTTGACCACTAGACTGCGGGTGATACGGAGATGCAATTCTATGATTAACATCATACTTAGCAAGCATCTTACGGAAAGCAACATGAATAAAATGTGAACCACCATCAGTCATAAGATATCTAGGGACTCCAAACCTCGGAAAAATAACTTCTTTAAGCATCTTAATAGAGGTGTTATGATCAGCACTACTAGTTGGAATAGCCTCTACCCACTTAGTAACGTAATCAACAGCAACTAAAATATGTGTGTAACCATTAGAGGCTGGAAAAGGTCCCATATAATCGAAGCCCAAACATAAAATGGTTCAATAACAACAGAATAGTTCATAGGCATTTCTTGATGTCTACTAATATTACCAATTCTTTGGCATTCATCACAAGACAAGACAAACTTACGAGCATCTTTGAAGAGAGTAGACCAATAAAAACCGGATTGCAATACCTTATGTGCAGTTCTATCTCCAGTGTGGTGCCCTCCATATGATTCGGAGTGACACTTGCATAGGATCTGTTCCTGTTCATGCTCAGGTACACAACGTCTAACAACACCATCTACTCCTTCTTTATAAAGGTGTGGGTCATCCCAGAAGTAATGTCTTAAATCATAAAAGAACTTTTTCTTTTGCTGGTATGTGAAACTAGTTGGTATAAATTTAGCAACAATGTAATTAGCATAGTCAACATACCATGGAGCAGTACGAGAAGCATTAATGACCGCTAATTTTTCATCAGGAAAGCTATCATCAATAGGTAGTGGGTCATTAAGAACATTATCTAACCTAGACAAGTTGTCTGCAACGGGGTTCTCAGCTCCCTTTCTATCAATAATATGAAAATCAAATTCTTGGAGCAAGAGAACCCATCTAATAAGTCTAGGCTTAGCATCTTTCTTTTCCATAAGATATTTAATAGCAGCATGATCAGTGTGAATAGTAACTTTGGAATCAACAATATAAGGTCTGAACTTATCACAAGCAAATAGAACCGCTAAGAACTCTTTTTCAGTAGTAGCATAATTTCTCTGGGCAGTATCAAGAGATCAACTCTTTGCCCTAGAACAGCACCTACAGCATAATCACTAGCATCACACATAATTTCAAAGGGTAAATTCCAATCAGGTGGCTGAATAATAGGTGCAGTGATCAAAGCTTTCTTAAGTATTTCAAATGCTTCTAAACAATCATCATCAAAGACAAAAGGAATATCTTTTTGCAATAAATTAGTCAGAGGCCTAGAGATTTTAGAAAAGTCCTTAATGAACCTCCTATAAAACTGGCATGACCAAGGAAACTTCTTATACCTTTTATGTCCTTGGGACATGGCATCTTTTCAATAGCATCAACTTTAGCTTTATCAACTTCAATACCTCTCTCGGAAATCTTATGCCCCAAGACAATGCCTTCATTAACCATAAAGTGGCACTTTTCCCAATTCAAGACGACACTAGTGTCTTCACATCTCTGCAAAACTCAATCAAGGTTGCTCAAGCAATCATCAAAAGAGGATCCATAAACGGAGAAAACATCCATGAATACCTCACAAATGTTTTCACAAAAGTCAGAGAATATAGCCATCATGCATCTTTGGAAGGTAACAGGTGCATTACATAAACCAAAAGGCATACGTCTATAAGCAAAAGTATCGAAAGGGCAAGTAAAAGTAGTTTTTGATTGATCCTCCGCTGACACAGGTATTTGAGAGAAACCAGAATAAACATCTAGAAAGCAGAAATGTGTGTGTTTGGATAGTCTTTCTAGCATTTGATCAATAAAAGGTAAAGGGTAATGATCTTTATTAGTAGCTTTATTTAATTTACGGAAATCAATTACCATCCTATAACCTGTAATAATTCTTTGCGGGATCAATTCATCTTTATCATTAGGAACGACAATAATACATCCCTTCTTAGGTACACAATGGACAAGACTTACCCAATCGCTATCAGCAACGGGATAAATTATACCTGCCTCAAGGAGCTTTAGTATCTCCTTTCTTACCACTTCTTTCATCTTAGGATTTAACCGTCATTGAGGATCTCTAACTGGTTTGGCATCTTTCTCCACTTTAATTTTGTGTTGGCATAGAGTGGGACTAATGCCCTTAAGATCATCCAGAGTATATCCAATAGCAGCACGGTGCTTCCTCAGAGTTTTCAATAATCTTTCTTCTTCTTTCTCTGAAAGGTTAGCACTAATAATAATAGGATATATTTTCTTTTCATCTAGATAAGTATAACACCCCGGATGTAACTTTCCATCTTTGTATCTCCAACTCTTGCCATTTTCGGCTATGTGATATGATATTACCTCCGTGGTTGGGTTTTGTCTTTTGTTTTGCATTTTATTCATGTTATGCATATCATATCATGTCATCATGTGCATCTCATTTGCATACGTGTTCGTCTCATGCATCCGAGCATTTTCCCCGTTGTCCGTTTCGCAATCCGACACTCCCACATGCACCGGCGCACCCCTCTTGTCTCTTTTCGTGTGCGGGTGTTGAACGTTCTCGGAATGGACCGAGCCTTATCAAGTGGCCCTGGTATAGCACTGGTAGACCACCTGTCAAGTTTCGGGTCATTTGGAGCTCGTTTGGTACTCCAACGGTTAACCGCACAACCGCAGAAGCCTCTTTTGAGTTGCAGCCCAACACCCCTTCAAAACAGCCCAATAACCCATCTAAGTCACTACCATGCTCTCCGTCGTCGGATCACGATCGTGTGGGCGAAAACCACACCTCATTTGGACACTCCTAGCTCCCTCTATCTATAAATATGTGCTTCCCCCTGGATTTTTCGCAGTCCAACCCTAGCCCCGCTCCTCTCCGCGCCGCCGGACACGTCCGGACGGAGCCGGACGCGTCCGCCCGCCGCCCCCGGCGAATCGGATCCTGCCACGTGGCGCTCCAGCGCCCGCCGCCGCCACCGGCCCGCCAGGCCCGCGAGAGGCCCCCGCGGCCCGCGCCTCCGCCCGCCCGAGCCAATCGCCCGCGCCGCCGCCGCCCGAGGCCTCCGCAGCCGTCCGCCCACTCCCGCGGCCTGCCGCCGGCTGCCTCCGCCCCGTTGCCGCCCACCTCATCCGCCGCCCGACCGGGCCCGAGTACTCCGGCGACCGCGCCGTGCGACGTCGTCCTTGACCGCCGCCGCCCCAGATCCGGCTCCGGCCGCCGCCCCGGCCTCGTCTCCGTCCTCCCTCGACTCCGGCAGCCGCGTCCCCGAGCCTCCGGCGACGCCTCGGCTTCCGCGCGCCCAGATCCGATCGGAGAAGCCTCGGTTGACTTTTCTTCCTCCCCCTGATTTTCGTCCGTCTTTTCTGTGATAAATTTTGTTGCATGTTCATCGTCCCACAACTTTGCACCTGTGGCTCCGTTTTGGGCGTGTAGCATACCGAATTGTTCGTCTCGACGAGTACATCATTTCATCTCATTGCACCTTTTTATTTGAGCTCATCTTGATGCCTAAATGCTATTGGAAGAGTGCTTCATAATGTTAGTTTCAGATTCTTATCAGAACATGCACTTTTGTCATTTTTGCCATGATTGATGTGTGCATCCTATGTACCTGATCCCTACATGTGTTTTAAACTATGCCATGTCTTCTTAACAAAGGTGCTTACCATGTATTTTTGTGATCAATGTGGTGACTAGCACAAGCATGCAAACTAGGCTTCGTGATATTGCTGATTTTAGTCCCTGTTCTGCTGTTATTGTGATGCCATGTAAACATGTTGCTACAGAGAGATCCATGCATATTTTGAGATACTTCAGTAAGGGTGTTTTGAACATGTGGTTATTCTCTATCCATCCATGGCCCTGGTTGCAATTATGGAGTAGTCTAGCATGTCATTTTCGTGCACTACTTTTGCTTCAAAATGTTTCCTGGCAGATTGTTTACATGTTATTCAATTTTGCCGAGGTTGTTGTAGTTGATCCGGGTATGCTATGATGTTGTTCTTGCCATGTATAGCTTCCATGACATGTCTTCTTGATGGATGTATGCTTAGTTTATAATGAAGTGCTCTGTAGTGAGTGCATCGAGCTCACGAAGGTGCCTTCGTAATTATGCCAATGCCATGCTTTCTTTGCTGAATCTGTTAACGAAACTTGCTATGTTTACATGGGTGCCATCATATTTTCTGATCCTTTTTGGCTTATGGTCAGTAAGGGACTTTTGATCCATGCTTTGAGTAGATTCATGACATTCCTTGTTTTGCTATTATAAGTTCCTGTAGCATGTTGATAACTTGCTCTGAACATTGCTTCGTGATGCTGTTTATGCCAATGTCCAACCTGATATTTTTTGTACTTTCGCCATGCTTGTTTGAACCTGTTATGATGTGATTTAGCCGTAGCTCAGTGTTCCTCTTTTATTAAGCATCTCCTGTAGATCACTTCCATATGTTTTGTTTTTATGTTGGGGTGCTGTAGCATAGTTTCTTGTTGCATGCTAAGTAGCATCGTGCTGTTAATCACAGCTTTGTGTCATTCTTGTCTTGCTTGCCATTTGCAAACCGTGCATCCGTTCCCGGTGATCCTTATATCGATTTCAACTGAAATCATCTCATCTTTCCAGCGGCATACTTGGTTTGCCAAGTTGATGCCTTGTTCATCATCTTTCCTTCCGAAGCACGCATACGCATTGCATATCACATCTCGCATATCATGACATGTATTGCATCATGTTGCTTGTGCATTGCACCGTGATTTATTGTGGTTCTTTTGCTTGTGTTCTTGCTTTGGGTAGAGCCGGGAGACGAGTACGTGCACGAGGAACCTGTTGAGTACGCTAACGACGATCAAGCCTTCGACAACTCTGAGAACCTTGCAGGCAAGATGACCATACCTTCGATATCACTTCTATCTTTGCTTGCTAGTACTCGCTCTATCGCTATGTTAGCTCTACCTGCCACTGTTTATCATGCCTCCCTATTGCCATGTCAAACCTCTAACCATCCTGTCCTAGCAACCGTTGTTTGGCTATGTCACCGCTTTTGCTCAGCCCCTCTTATAGCGTTGCTAGTTGCAGGTGAAGATGAAGTTTGTTCCTGGTGGGAACATGGATATTTTGGGATATCACAATATCTCCTGTTTAATTAATGCACCTTATATACTTGGTAAAGGGTGGAAGGATCGGCCTTATGCCTGGTGACTTGTTCCACTCTTGCCTCCCTAGTTTCCGTCATACCGGTGTTATGTTCCTTGATTTTGCGTTCCTTACACGGTTGGGTGATTTATGGGACCCCTTGACAGTTCGCTTTGAATAAAACTCCTCCAGCAAGGCCCAAACTTGGTTTTACCATTTGCCACCTAAGCCCTTTTCCCTTGGGTTTTCGTGAGCCCAAGGGTCATCTTTATTTTAACCCCCCGGACCAGTGCTCCTTCGAGTGTTGGCCCGAACTAAGCTGCCTGCGGGGCTACTTCGGGGAAACTCGAAGTCTGGTTTTACTCGTAGCTAGTCTCATCCGGTGTTGCCCTGAGAACGAGATATGTGCAGCTCCTATCGGGATTTGTCGGCGCATCGGGCGGCTTTGCTGGTCTTGTTTTACCATTGTTGAAATGTCTTGCGAACCGGGATTCCGAGGCTGATCGGGTCTTCCCGGGAGAAGATATATCCTTCGTTGACCGTGAGAGCTTGTGATGGGCTGAGCTGGGACACCCCTACAGGATATATTATCTTTCGAAAGCCGTGCCCGCGGTTATGAGGCAGATGGGAATTTTTTAATGTTCGGTTGTAGATAACTTGACACTTGACTTCATTAAAATGCATCAACCACGTGTGTAGCCGTGATGGTCTCTTCTCGGCAGAGTCCGGGAAGTGAACACGGTTTGAGTTATGCTTGACGTAAGTAGCTTCAGGATCACTTCTTGATCACTTCTAGCTTCTCGACCGACCCGTTGCTTCTCTTCTTGCTCTCACTTGCGTATGTTGGCCACCATATATGCTTAGTGCTTGCTGCAGCTCCACCATATTACCCCTTTTCCTGCCTATGAGCTTAGATAGTCTTGATCTCGCGGGTGTGAGATTGCTGAGTCCTCGTGACTCACAGATTCTACCAAAACAGATGCAGGTGCCGAGGATACCAGCGCAGATGGCGCAACTGAGCTGAAGTGGGAGTTTGATGAGGCCCTTGGTCGTTACTATGTATCGTTTCTAGATGATCAGTAGAGGAGCCCAGTCGGGACGATCGGGGATCTAGCATTTGGGGTTGTCTTCTTTTCATTTGAATTTGACCGTAGTCGGTCTATGAGTGTATTTGAATGATGTATGATCTTAATTTATGTATTGTGTGAAGTGGCGATTGTAATCCAATCCCATTCTTGTTCATTACATGGGATTGTGTGAAGATGACCCTTCTTGCGACAAAACCACCATGCGGTTATGCCTCTAAGTTGTGCTTCAACACGTGGGAGATATAGCCGCATTGTGGGTGTTACAAGTTGGTAATCAGAGCCATCCCCGACTTAGGAGCCCCCTGCTTGATTGTTTGCTGGCGATGTTGAGTCTAGAACAAAATGTTTTGAGTCTTAGGATTATATATATCGGAGAGTAGGATTCTTTTTACTCCTCAGTCCCTTCGTCGCTCTGGTGAGGTCTCCTGACGTAGATGTTTTGACTTTCCACTCCTCAAATTTCACTAAAAAAAATTTAGGATCACGCGGGTATCTTGGAATCGTTCCGATGGTTTTGTAACGAGAACATTGTTCTTGGTGCCTCCTGTCTATTATGTGGCTTTGACCCGGGGAGTTGAGCTCTGAGGTGTTGTCGTCACAATTTTATCGTTGCAGTTCTGGAATACCTGAGTTTTGCCGACATCGAAAATCTCTTTTATGCAGTTGTTGGTGAGATAACCTCGACGCCACCCAGTACTGGGGTGGGAGTTCGGGAGTATTGCCATAACTCGTATAATGGATGCTTTTCGAAGGTTGAGGTACACAATTTCCGAAGGTTTCTTGGTTATGTGTTGACGGATGGATACATCTGGATGTAGGGATTGTTAGTTTGGGTGAGATATATTGCTTCCCCTGTATCCCCAACACCTGATTGCATAACCAGAAAGTTTCGGGAGTTTATAGGTGGGATTCAAGTAGCTCTAGCATTTCTTCCTGCGGATATTTGGTGTGTGATTGGGTAATCCTTACCACTTATTTGTTCCAGTTGTACCTTGTTTATTTCATTCATCAATCTCTTATCAAGTGGCTTCTCATCTTTATGGATGTGTGATGTTAGCCTTGGAATTTATTCGTTCATCCTTGTTCGAATGTTTATTGTGAAGACTATATGTTGCAATTTCTATCCGTTGATTCAACTTGTCTATCTGTCTATCAAGATGCTAACGGATGTCACCCTCTCAGGATGGCTCCGCCAACGCGTCAGAATCCGGAACGCAGTGATGGGAGTCAGGCGAACCCTCCACCTCCACCTCCACCTCCGGAGGCATGGCTAGCTTTGATGGCAGCCTCAAACGCCCATGCCCAGATGATGATCCAGCTCATGCAAGAGCACAACCAAGGCCAAGGCAACCAAGGGAATCAAGGTCAAGGGCAGTTCAATCATCAGCCTCTATTTCCTACCCTCAACCAATTCCTTGCAAATCAGCCGAAGTCTTTCAACTACTGTGTCGAGGCCACAAATGCCGATGATTGGCTCGTGGATATCAACAAGCATTTTGAATGCAGCAATGTCAGGCCTGAGGACTATGTCAAGTTCGCTTCTTTTCAGCTCAAGGATCAAGCAGCTGATTGGTTCCAGCAATACAAGGATTCCAGAGGTGGTCGAGTGATTACTTGGACTGATTTCTGTCGGGACTTTAAAGCTCACCACATTCCTACCAGTGTTGTTGAGAGCAAGCGTGAGGAGTTCCGCAATCTCAAGCAAGGCAACATATCAGTGTATGAATACAACAAGCAGTTTCGGAAACTTGCTCGCTTCGCTAAGCAAGATGTTCCTGATGAGAAGAGTATGACCTATCAATTCAGAGGTGGCCTTAGAGAGGATCTACAGTTAGCTCTCGTTCTTGTTGAGCCTACTCAGTTTGATCAATTCTACAATATGGCACTCAAGCAAGAAGGTGCTCAGCTCAAGTGTGAGTCTTCTAACAAGAGAATCAGGGATGCAGTGCAATCTTCTTCTTCCTCACAAGTGGCAGCTAAGCAGCAGAAGTTCTACCTTCCTCCTCCTCCGTTTTGTCAGCCTTACCAGCAGAAGAACTCAGGTGCTCGTGGATCTTCCCACCCACCCAACCCAGGCTATCAGAACAAGTCTTAGTCTCAAGCCCCAAAGTCAAATGCTCCTTATCATCGTCCGCTCTCAGAAGTGACTTGCAACAAGTGCCAGCAGAAAGGTCACTACGCGAACAAATGCTTCAATCAAAGGCGCCTTCCTCCTCCTCCTCCTATGAGATCTACAAGCAATGCGGTGGTCAAGCATAATCCAAAGTCTGCAAAGGTGAACATGATGAATGCAGCTCAGGCAGAGGATTCTTCAGATGTGATCATGGGTAATCTTCCTGTTAATGATATTCCTGCAAAAGTCTTATTTGATACTGCTGCATCGCATTCTTTCATGTCATATCCTTTTGCATCGAAGCACAATTTTGACATAGAGGAATTATCTAAAGCTATGCAAGTTATTTCTCCGGCTAAGCGTTTGAGCTCTAGCATGATGGTTCCAAATGTCGGTATCAAGATGGGCGACTATAAATTTCTGTCTTCTCCAATTGTTCTTGGCGATTCTGATATTGATCTAATTCTCGGGATGGACTGGCTCTCTAAGCACAAAGCTCAGCTTGATTGTGCTGCCAGGCAAATTCAATTAACACACCCTTCTGAGGATGTTATCATCTAAGCCGCTCGCGATGAAACCATTCGGTTGTTTTCTCTCAATGAGAAGGGCGAGTTGGCTGCTATTTCTAAAATTCCAGTCGTTTGTGAGTACCAAGATGTCTTTCCAGAAGAGCTTCTGGGTATGCCTCCTCATTGGCCAGTCAAGTTCATTATTGATCTTGAGCCTGGAACGGAACCCGTTTGCAAGCGTCCATACAAGCTTGGACCCAAGGAGCTGAAGGAACTGAAGAAGCAGCTCGATGAACAAGAGCGTTTGGGTTTGATCAGACCGAGTTCATCCCCATGGGGTTGTGGAGTTCTTTTTGTCCAAAAGAAGGATGGCGCGGACCGACTTTGCGTCGATTACCGTCCATTGAACAAGAAGACAATCAAGAACAAGTATCCACTTCCCAACATCAATGAGCTTTTCGAGCAACTTAAAGGTGCTAAAGTTTTCTCCAAGCTTGACCTTCATATGGGTTATCATCAGATTCGCATTCGTGAACAAGATATTCCCAAGACAGCATTCAGAACAAGCTATGGTTCTTATGAATATACTGTCATGTCTTTCGGCCTTGTCAATGCTCCTCCAACATTCTCTCGCATGATGAACTTTATCTTCAACCCCTACACCAATGAATTTGTTCTGGTGTATCTCGATGATATCTTGGTCTTCTCCAAGAATAAGCAGGATCATGCCAAACATTTGCGATTGGTGCTCGACAAGCTCAGAGAGCATCAATTCTATGTGAAGTTTTCCAAATGTGAGTTCTGGCTTGATGAAGTTCTTTACCTTGGTCATATCATCTCTGCCAAGGGCATTGCCGTTAATCCCGCGAAGGTTTCTGCAGTTCTAAATTGGGAACCTCCACAGAATGTCAAACAGCTCCACAGTTTTCTTGGTCTTGCAAGCTATTGCCGAAGATTCGTTGAGAACTTCTCTAAGATTGCAAAGCCTCTTTCCAACCTCCTCCAGAAGCATGTCAAGTATGTCTGGACGCCTGAGTGTGACGTCGCTTTCAACACCCTCAAAGAGAAGTTAGTCACAGCTCATGTCTTGACTCCTCCTGATGAATCCAAGCCATTCGAAGTTTTCTGTGATGCTTCCCTTCAAGGTCTCGGTGCTGTGTTGATGCAAGAAAAAAAAGTTGTGGCCTATACCTCTCGTCAGTTGAAGCCCAACGAAAAGAACTACCCCACTCACGATCTTGAGTTGGCGGCAGTTGTCCATGCATTGATAACATGGAGACACCTCTTATTGGGAAGGCAAGTAGACATTTTCACCGATCACAAGAGCCTCAAGTATATCTTCACTCAACCCAACCTTAACCTCAGGCAAACTCGATGGGTCGAAATGATTCAAGAGTACAATCCGAGTATTGAATATACTCCTGGCAAGGCGAATGTGATTGCAGATGCTCTGAGCAGAAAGGCTTATTGCAACAGTCTAATTCTCAAGCCGTTTCAACCGGATCTTTGTGAGGCTTTCCGCAAGCCGAATCTTCAAGTTGTTCCTCAAGGCTTTCTTGCCAACCTCATAGTCTCTCCTACTTTGGAAGATCAAATTCGTGAGGCACAACTCCTGGATACCATGGTGAAGAAGGTGAAACGTGGTATTGAAAAGGGCATTCCCAAATACAAGTGCTATCGCTTGGATGACAAAGATACTCTTTTCTTCGAGGATCGAATTGTGGTTCCTAAAGGCGATCTCAGGAAAGTCATCATGAATGAGGCACACAATTCCCTCCTATCCATTCATCCTGGAAGTACAAAGATGTACCATGACCTCAAGCAGTCGTATTGGTGGACTCGAATGAAGCGAGAAATTGTTGAATTCGTGAATGAATGTGATGTCTACAGAAGAGTGAAAGCAGAACACCAACGACCAACTGGTCTCCTCCAACCTCTTGCTATTCCGGAATGGAAGTTTGACCATATCGATATGGACTTCGTGACTGGTTTTCCTAAGTCCAAGCGTGGAAATGATGCTATCTTCGTTGTCATTGACAAGCTTACTAAATTGGCTCATTTTCTTCCTATCAAAGAATCTATCACAGCAGCTCAGCTGGTAGAGCTATACACCTCCAGAATTGTCTCCTTGCACGGTATTCCACAATTGATATCTTCAGATCGTGGAAGCATCTTCACTTCTAAGTTTAGGGACTCCTTTCAGACGGCCATGGGCACCAACATCTGTTTCAGCACAGCTTTCCATCCTAAAACAAGTGGCCAAGTCGAGCGAGTCAATCAAATCCTTGAAGATATGCTCAGGGCTTGTGTCATTTCCTTCGGTATGAAGTGGGAAGATTGTCTTCCATATGCCGAGTTCTCCTATAACAACAGCTTCCAAGCGAGTTCGGGCAAGGCCCCATTCGAAATTCTCTATGGCAGAAAGTGCCGTACTCCTCTCAATTGGTCCGAGACAGGTGAACGCCAACTTCTTGGCAACGACTTGATCACAGAAGCCGAAGAAATGTGCAAAGTCATTCATGAGAATCTGAAAGCCGCGCAATCGCGACAAAAGAGTTACTATGATAGCAAGCACCGTGACTTGGCTTTTGAAATCGGAGACCATGTCTACCTCCGCGTCTCTCCAATAAAAGGCACTCCTCGCTTCGGTATCAAAGGGAAGCTTGCCCCTAGATACGTGGGTCCTTTAAAGATCATTGGCAAAAGAGGCGACCTCGCCTATCAACTTGAGCTTCCATCCAACTTTGCAAACGTGCACGATGTGTTTCACGTGTCACAGCTTCGCAAGTGCTTCAAGACTCCTGAGCGCACTATCAACTTCGAAGAAATCGACCTCCAAGAAGATCTCTCTTATCATGAGCACCCCGTTGCTATTCTTGAAGAAACCAAGCGCAAAACTCGCAACAAGTCGATCAAATTCCTGAAAGTGAAGTGGTCACACCATTCCGACCGAGAAGCCACCTGGGAGCGCGAGGATCACCTCCGTTCCGAATATCCGGAGTTCTTTCAGTCCTAGATCTCGGGACGAGATCCTCTTGTAGTGGTGGAGTGTTGTAACACCCCAGATGTAACTTTCCATCTTTGTATCTCCAACTCTTGCCATTTTCGGCTATGTGATATGATATTCCCTCCGTGGTTGGGTTTTGTCTTTTGTTTTGCATTTTATTCATGTCATGCATATCATATCATGTCATCATGTGCATCTCATTTGCATACGTGTTCGTCTCATGCATCCGAGCATTTTCCCCGTTGTCCGTTTCGCAATCCGACACTCCCACATGCACCGGCGCACCCCTCTTGTCTCTTTTTGTGTGCGGATGTTGAACATTCTCGGAATGGACCGAGCCTTGCCAAGTGGCCCTGGTATAGCACCGGTAGACCACCTGTCAAGTTTCGGGTCATTTGGAGCTCGTTTGGTACTCCAACGGTTAACCGCACAACCGCAAAGGCCTCTTTTGAGTTGCAGCCCAACACCCCTCCAAAACAGCCCAATAACCCATCTAAGTCACTTCCATGCTCTCTGTCGTCGGATCACGATCGTGTGGGCAAAAACCGCACCTCATTTGGACACTCCTAGCTCCCTTTACCTATAAATATGTGCTTCCCCCCGGATTTTTCGCAGTCCAACCCTAGCCCCGCTCCTCTCCGCGCCGCCGGACATGTCCGGACGGAGCCGGACACGTCCGCCCGCCGCCCCCGGCGAATCGGATCCTGCCACGTGGCGCTCTGGCGCCCGCCGCCGCCGCCGGCCCGTCAGGCCCGCGGGAGGCCCCCGCGG
>NC_041381.1:131297234-131326000 GCF_002162155.2 Triticum dicoccoides | reverse complement strand
GCCTCCGCCGCCGTCCGCCCACTCCTGCGGCCCGCCGCCGACCGCCTCCGCCCCATCGCCGCCCGCCTCGTCCGCCGCCCGGCCGCGCCCGAGTACTCCGGCGACCGCGCCGTCCGGCGTCGTCCTCGACCACCGCCGTCCCAGATCCGGCTCCGGCCGCCGCCCCGGCCTCGTCTCAGTCCTCCCCCGACTCCGGCAGCCGCGTCCCCGAGCCTTCGGCGACGCCTCAGCTTCCGCACGCCCAGATCCGATCGGAGAAGCCTCGGTTGACTTTTCTTCCTTCCCCCGATTTTCGTCTGTCTTTTCTGTGATAAATTTTGTTGCATGTTCATCGTCCCGCAACTTTGCACCCGTGGCTCCGTTTTGGGCGTGTAGCATACCGAATTGTTCGTCTCGACGAGTACATCACTTCATCTCATTGCACCTTTTTATTTGAGCTCATCTTGATGCCCGAAATGCTGTTGGAAGAGTGCTTCATAATGTTAGTTTCAGATTCTTATCAGAACATGCACTTTTGTCATTTTTGCCATGATTGATGTGTGCATCCTATGTACCTGATCCCTACATGTGTTTTGAACTATACCGTGTCTTCTTTATAGAGGTGCTTACCATATATTTTTGTGATCAATGTGGTGACTAGCACAAGCATGCAAACTAGGCTTCGTGATATTGCTGATTTTAGTTCCTGTTCTGCTGTTATTGTGATACCATGTAAACATGTTGCTACAGAGAGATCCATGCATATTTTGAGATACTTTAGTAAGGGTGTTTTGAACATGTGGTTATGCTCTATCTATCCATGGCCCTGGTTGCAATTATGGAGTAGTCTAGCATGTCATTTTCGTGCTCTACTTTTGCTTCAAAATGTTTCCTGGTAGATTGTTTACATGTTATTCAATTTTGCCGAGGTTGTTGTAGTTGATCCGGGTATGCTATGATGTTGTTCTTGCCATGTATAGCTTCCATGACATGTATTCTTGATGGATGTATGCTTAGTTTATCATGAAGTGCTTTGTAGTGAGTGCATCGAGCTCACGAAGGTGCCTTCGTAATTATGCCAATGCCATGCTTTGTTTGCTGAATCTGTTAACGTAAGTTGCTATGTTTACATGGGTGCCATCATATTTTCTGATCCTTTTTGGCTGATGGTCAGTAAGGGACTTTTGATCTATGCTTTGAGTAGATTCATGCCATGCCTTGCTTTGCTATTATAAGTTCCTGTAGTATGTTGATAACTTGCTCTGAACATTGCTTCGTGATGCTGTTTATGCCATGTCCAACCTGATATTTTTTGCACTTTCGCCATGCTTGTTTGAACCTGTTATGATGTGATTTAACCGTAGCTCAGTGTTCCTCTTTTATTAAGCATCTCCTGTAGATCACTTCCATATGTTTTGCTTTTATGTTGGGGTGCTGTAGCATAGTTTCTTGTTGCATGCTAAGTAGCATCGTGTTGTTAATCGCAGCTTTGTGCCATTCTTGTCTTGCTTGCCATTTGCAAACCTTGCATCCGTTCCCGGTGATCCTTATATCGATTTCAACCGAAATCATCTCATCTTTCTAGCGGCATACTTGGTTTGCCAAGTTGATGCCTTGTTCATCATCTTTCCTTCCGAAGCACGCATACACATTGCATATCACATCTCGCATATCATGACATGTATTGCATCATGTTGCTTGTGCATTGCACCGTGATTTATTGTGGTTCCTTTGCTTGTGTTCTTGCTTTGGGTAGAGCCGAGAGAAGAGTACGTGCACGAGGAACCTGTTGAGTACGCTAACGAGGATCAAGCCTTCGACAACTCTGAGAACCTTGCAGGCAAGATGACCATACCTTCGATATCACTTCTATCTTTGCTTGCTAGTACTCGCTCTATCGCTATGTTAGCTCTACCTGCCACTGTTTATCATGCCTCCCTATTGCCATGTCAAACCTCTAACCATCCTGTCCTAGCAACCGTTGTTTGGCTATGTCACCGCTTTTGCTCAGCCCCTCTTATAGTGTTGCTAGTTGCAGGTGAAGATGAAGTTTGTTCCTGGTGGGAACATGGATATTTTGGGATATCACAATGTCTCCTGTTTAATTAATGCACCTTATATACTTGGTAAAGGGTGGAAGGCTCGGCCTTATGCCTGGTGACTTGTTCCACTCTTGCCGCCCTGGTTTCCGTCATACCGGTGTTATGTTCCTTGATTTTGCGCTCCTTACACGGTTGGGTGATTTATGGGACCCCCTTGATAGTTCGCTTTGAATAAAACTCCTCCAGCAAGGCCCAAACTTGGTTTTACCATTTGCCACCTAAGCCCTTTTCCCTTGGGTTTTCGCGAGCCCAAGGGTCATCTTTATTTTAACCCCCCCGGACCAGTGCTCCTTCGAGTGTTGGCCCGAACTGAGCTTCCTGCGGGGCCACTTCGGGGAAACTCGAAGTCTGGTTTTACTCGTAGCTAGTCTCATCCGGTGTTGCCCTGAGAACGAGATATGTGCAGCTCCTATCAGGATTTTTCGGCACATCGGGCTGCTGGTCTTGTTTTACCATTGTCGAAATGTCTTGCGAACCGGGATTCTGAGGCTGATCGGGTCTTCCCGGGAGAAGGTATATCCTTTTTTGACCGTGAGAGCTTGTGATGGGCTGAGTTGGGACACCCCTGCAGGGTATATTATCTTTCGAAAGCCGTGCCCGCGGTTATGAGGCAGATGGGAATTTGTTAATGTCCGGTTGTAGATAACTTGACACTTGACTTCATTAAAATGCATCAACCGCGTGTGTAGCCGTGATGGTCTCTTCTCGGCGGAGTCCGGGAAGTGAACACGGTTTGAGTTATGCTTGACGTAAGTAGCTTTAGGATCACTTCTTGATCACTTCTAGCTTCTCGACCGACGCGTTGCTTCTCTTCTCGCTCTCACTTGCGTATGTTGGCCACCATATATGCTTAGTGCTTGCTGCAGCTCCACCATATTACCCCTTTTCCTGCCTATGAGCTTAAATAGTCTTGATCTCGCGGGTGTGAGATTGCTGAGTCCTCGTGACTCACAGATTCTACCAAAACAGATGCAGGTGCCGAGGATACCAGCGCAGATGGCGCAACTGAGCTGAAGTGGGAGTTTGATGAGGCCCTTGGTCGTTACTATGTATTGTTTCCAGATGATCAGTAGAGGAGCCCAGTCGGGACGATCGGGGATCTAGCATTTGGGGTTGTATTCTTTTCATTTGAATTTGACCGTAGTCGGTCTATGAGTGTATTTGAATGATGTATGATCTTAATTTATCTATTGTGTGGAGTGTCGATTGTAAGCCAACTCTCTTTATCCCATTCTTGTTCATTACATGGGATTGTGTGAAGATGACCCTTTTTGCGACAAAACCACCATGCGGTTATGCCTCTAAGTCATTCTTCGACACGTGGGAGATATAGCTGCATCGTGGGTGTTACAATAAGCATACTTAAGATTATCAGGTAATGATTTGAGCTCAAACACGGGATCACCCTTGGGTGAAGGGGGATCCCCTAAGATTTCAACAGGTAAGTTGTGTTTCAGAATAGGACCCTGTTGAAGGAATACTTTATCTATTTCCCTTCTTTCATCCATAAACATATCATTTTCATGGTCTAGCAAATATTGTTCTAACGGATCAGTAGGAGGCACAGCAATAGAAGCAAGACCAATAATCTCATCCTTACTAGGTGATTCTTTATCACGGGGTTGTCTACGAAACTTAGCAAAATTAAACTCATGAGACATATCCCCTAAGCCAATTGTAACAATATCCTTTTCACAATCAATCCTAGCATTAACAGTAATCAAGAAGGGTATACCAAAAATAATGGAACAGAAGTGATCTTGTGGGGAACCAAGAACAAGAAAATCAGTAGGATATTTAACCTTCCCACACAAGACTTCAACATCTCTAACAATCCCAACTGGCTTAATGGTGTCTCTATTGGCAAGCTTAATAGTAACATCAATATCTTCTATTTCAGCAGGTGCAATATCATGCATAATTTCTGTATATAAGTCAAAGGGTATTGCACTAGCACTAGCATCCATATCACATAAGCCATGATAACAATGATCTCCTATTTTAACAGAAATAACAGGCATGCCTACAACAGGTCTATGTATCTTAGCATCTGGTCTAGAAATATTAGCAGCCTGTTCATAGAAGTAAATAACATGCCCATCTAAATTATCATCCAAGAGATCTTTAACCATAGCAATACTAGGTTCAACTTTGATTTGCTCAGGAGGTGTATAAATTCTAGTATTACTCTTATGAACAACAGTTGAAGTTTTAGCATGATCCTTAATCCTAACAGGAAAAGGTGGTTTCTCAACATAACTAGTAGGGACAATAGGATCATTATGAGTGACAGTCTTTTCATCAACTGTAATAGGTGCAACTACTTTTACTTCAATGGGAGGATTATATTTAAACCCCTTCTCCTTAGGAAGATCAACGTGAGTAGCAAAAGATTCACAAAAAGCAGTTACTATCTCAGAGTCAAGTCCATAATTAGCGCTAAATCCACAAAAAGCACCGGTATCCATAAAAGATTTAACACAATCAAACTTAGGTGTTATACCTGACTCCTTACCATCGTCGGAACCCCATTCTTCAGAGTTGCGTTTAATTCTCTCCAATAAATCCCATTTGAATTCAGTAGTCTTCAGCATATAAGAACCAGCACAAGAAGTATCAAGCATGGTGCGATCATTGAGGGAAATTCGAGCATAAATTTTTTGAATAATCATATCTCTTGAGAGCTCATGATTGGGGCATGAATATAACATTGACTTAAGCCTCCCCCAAGCTTGAGCGATGCTTTCTCCTTCACGAGGCCAGAAATTATATATGTAATGACGATCATGATGAACAAGATGCATAGGATTGAACTTCTGGTGAAATTCCAACTTCAATCGTTTATAATTCCAAGATCCCGTATCATCACATAGCCTATACAATGTCAATGCATCTCCCTTCAAAGATAAAGGGAAGACCTTCCTTTTGACAACACCATCGGGAATACCTACAAGCTTAAATAATCCACAAACTTCATCCACAAAAATAAGGTGTAAATCGGGATGCAATGTTCCATCTCCTGCAAAGGGATTAGCTAGCAGTTTCTCTATCATACCCGAAGGAATCTCAAAGTAAATATTTTCAGTAGGTTCAGTAGGTTGAGGAGCAACTCTTTTCTCTACTAGTCGGGGTGAAGATACCCCGAACAAGCCCCTCAAAGGATTAATTTCCATAGTAACAAGTGACAGAAAATTTCAGCACACTATATAAATGTTTCCTTACCAAGTTCCACTCACCAAAGGCGCTTCACTCCCCGGCAACGGCGCCAGAAAAGAGTCTTGATGACCCACAAGTATAGGGGATATATCTGTTGGGGAACATTGCAGAAAATTAAAATTTTTCTTAAGGTTTCACCAAGATCCATCTATGAGTTCATCTAAGCAACGAGTCATGGGAGAGAGATTGCATCTACATACCACTTGTAGATCGCGTATGGAAGCGTTCGAGGGAACGGTGATGATGGAGTCGTACTCGCCGTGATTCAGATCACCGATGACCAAGTGTTGAACGGACAGCACCTCCGCGTTCAACACACATACGGTACGGACGACGTCTCCTCCTTCTTGATCCAGCAAGGGGGAAGGAGAGGTTGAGGAAGAAGGCTCCAGCAGCAGCACGATGGCATGATGATGGTGGAGAGGCAGTACTCCGACAGGGCTTCGCCAAGCGCACAACAGAGGAGGAGAGGTGTTGGGGAGGGGAGGGGCTGCGCCTTGGATCAGCTATTCAGCCCTCCCCTCGCCCCTCTATTTATAGGGGAAGGGGAAGGGGGCCGGCCCCCTCTAGATGAGATCTAGAGGGGGGGCGGCGGCCAGGGAGGGGACTTGCCCCCCAAGCAAAGGGGGTGCGCCCCCTTTAGGGTTCCCCCCCCAACCCTAGCCGCATGGGCCCAAGGGGGGGCGCGCCCAGCCCTCCAGGGGTTGGTGCCCTGCCCCACGCGGCCCATGTGGCCCACCAAGAGGGGTGGCACCTCCCGGTGGACCCCCGGAACCCCTCCGGTGGCCCCGGTACAATACCGATATGCCCCGAAACTTTCCGGTGTCCGCATGACAACTTCCCATATATAAATCTTTACCTTCGGACCATTCCAGAACTCCTTGTGATGTCCGGGATCTCATCCGGGACTCCGAACAACATTCGGTAATCACATACAAGTCTTCCTAATAACCCTAGCATCACCGAACCTTAAGTGTGTAGACCCTACGGGTTCGGGAGACACGCAGACAGAATCGAGATGGCTCTCCGGTCAATAACCAACAGCGGGATCTGGATACCCATGTTGGCTCCCACATGCTCCTCGATGATGTCATCGAATGGACCACGATGTCGAGGATTCAAGCAACTCCGTATACTATTCCCTTTGTCAATCGGTACGTTACATGCCCGAGACTCGATCGTCGGTATCCCAATACCTCGTTCAGTCTTGTTACCGGCAAGTCACTTTACTCATACCGTAATGCATGATCCCGTGACCAAACACTTGGTCACTTTGAGCTCATTATGATGATGCATTACTGAGTGGGCCCAGAGATACCTCTCCGTCATACAGAGTGACAAATCCCAGTCTCGATCCGTGTCAACCCAACAGACACTTTCGGAGATACCTATAGTGCACCTTTATAGTCACCCAGTTACGTTGTGACGTTTGGTACACCCAAAGCACTCCTATGGTATCCGGGAGTTACACGATCTCATGGTCTAAGGAAGAGATACTTGACATTGGAAAAGCTCTAGCAAAACGAACTACACGATCTTGTGCTATGCTTAGGATTGGGTCTTGTCCATCACATCATTCTCCTAATGATGTGATCCCGTTGTCAATGACATCTAATGTCCATAGTCAGGAAACCATGACTATCTGTTGACCAACGAGCTAGTCAACTAGAGGCTTACTAGGGACGTATTGTGGTCTATGTATTCACACGTGTATTACGATTTACGGATAATACAATTATAGCATGAATAAAAGACAATTATCATGAACAAGGAAATATAATAATAATGCGTTTATTATTGCCTCTAGGGCATATTTCCAACAGTCTCCCACTTGCACTAGAGTCAATAATCTAGTTACATTGTGATGAATCGAACACCCATAGAGTTCTGGTGTTGATCATGTTTTGCTCGCGAGAGAGGTTTAGTCAACGGATCTGCGACATTCAGATCCGTATGTACTTTGCAAATATCTATGTCTCCATCTTGAACATTTTCACGGATGGAGTTGAAGCGACGCTTGATGTGCCTGGTCTTCTTGTGAAACCTGGGCTCCTTGGCAAGGGCAATAGCTCCAGTGTTGTCACAGAAGAGTTTGATTGGCCCCGACGCATTGGGTATGACTCCTAGGTCGGTGATGAACTCCTTCACCCAAATTGCTTCATGCGCTGCCTCCGAGGCTGCCATGTACTCCGCTTCACATGTAGATCCCGCCACGACGCTCTGATTGCAGCTGCACCAGCTTACTGCTCCACCATTAAACATATACACATATCCGGTTTGTGACTTAGAGTCATCCAGATCTGTGTCGAAGCTAGCGTCGACGTAACCCTTTACGACGAGCTCTTCGTCACCTCCATAAACGAGAAACATGTCCTTTGTCCTTTTTAGGTACTTTAGGATATTCTTGACCGCTGTCTAGTGTTCCTTGCCGGGATTACTTTGGTACCTTCCTACCAAACTTACGGCAAGGTTTACATCAGGTCTGGTACACAGCATGGCATACATAATAGATCCTATGGCTGAAGCATAGGGGATGACACTCATCTCTTCTTTATCTTTTGCCGTGGTCGGGCATTGAGCCGAGCTCAATCTCACACCTTGCAATACAGGCAAGAACCCCTTCTTGGACTGATCCATTTTGAACTTATTCAAAATCTTATCAAGGTATGTGCTTTGTGAAAGACCTATGAGGCGTCTCGATCTATCTCTATAGATCTTGATGCCTAATATATAAGCAGCTTCTCCAAGGTCCTTCATTGAAAAACACTTATTCAAGTAGGCCTTAATGCTATCCAAGAATTCTATATCATTTCCCATCAAAAGTATGTCATCTACATATAATATGAGAAATGCTACAGAGCTCCCACTCACTTTCTTGTAAACGCGGGCTTCTCCGTAAGTCTGCATAAACCCAAACGCTTTGATCATCTCATCAAAACGAATGTTCCAACTCCGAGATGCTTGCACCAGCCCATAAATGGATCGCTGGAGCTTGCATACTTTGTTGGCGTTCTTAGGATCGACAAAACCTTCCGGCTGCATCATATACAGTTCTTCCTTAAGATGTCCATTGAGGAATGCCGTTTTGACATCCATCTGCCATATCTCATAATCATAGTATGCGGCAATTGCTAACATGATTCGGACGAACTTCAGCTTCGCTACGGGAGAGAATGTCTCGTCGTAGTCAATCCCTTGAACTTGTCGATAACCCTTAGCGACAAGTCGAGCCTTATAGATGGTAACATTACCATCCGCGTCCGTCTTCTTCTTAAAGATCCATTTGTTTTCTATTGCTCGCCGATCATCGGGCAAGTCTGTCAAAGTCCATACTTTGTTTTCATACATGGATTCTATCTCGGATTTCATGGCTTCAAGCCATTTGTTGGAATCCGGGCCCGCCATCGCTTCTTCATAGTTCGAAGGTTCATTGTTGTCTAACAACATGATTTCCAGGACAGGGTTGCCGTACCACTCTGGTGCGGAACGTGTCCTTGTGGACCTACGAAGTTCAGCAGTAACTTGATCCGAAGTACCTTGATCATCATCATTGTTTTCCTCTTCAGTTGGTGTGGGCATCACAGGAACGGTTTCCTGCGCTGCGCCACCTTCCCGCTCAAGAGGTAGTACTTCATCGAGTTCTACTTTCCTCCCACTTACTTCTTTCGAGAGAAACTCTTTTTCCAGAAAGCATCCGTTCTTGGCAACAAAGATCTTGCCTTCGGATCTTAAGTAGAAGGTATACCCTACAGTTTCCTTAGGGTATCCTATGAATACGCATTTTTCCGACTTGGGTTCGAGCTTTTCAGGTTGAAGTTTCTTGACATAAGCATCGCATCCCCAAACTTTTAGAAACGGCAGCTTAGGTTTCTTCCCAAACCATAATTCATACGGTGTCGTCTCAACGGATTTAGACGGTGCCCTATTTAAAGTGAATGTGGCTGTCTCTAGAGCGTATCCCCAAAATGATAGCGGTAAATCGGTAAGAGACATCATAGACCGCACCATATCCAATAGAGTGCGATTACGATGTTCGGACACACCGTTTCGCTGAGGTGTTCCAGGCGGCGTGAGTTGTGAAACGACTCCACATTTCCTTAAGTGTGTACCAAATTCGTGACTTAAGTATTCTCCTCCATGATCTGATCGTAAGAATTTTATCTTTCGGTCATGTTGATTCTCTACCTCATTCTGAAATTCCTTGAACTTTTCAAAGGTCTCAGACTTGTGTTTCATTAAGTAGACATACCCATATCTACTCAAGTCATCAGTGAGAGTGAGAACATAACGATATCCTCCGCGAGCCTCAACGCTCATTGGACCGCACACATCGGTATGTATGATTTCCAACAAGTTGGTTGCTCGCTCCATTGTTTCGGAGAACGGGGTCTTGGTCATTTTGCCCATGAGGCATGGTTCGCATGTGTCAAATGATTCATAATCGAGAGACTCTAAAAGTCCATCAGCATGGAGCTTCTTCATGCGCTTGACACCAATGTGACCAAGGCGGCAGTGCCACAAGTATGTGGGACTATCGTCATCAACTTTACATCTTTTGGTATTCACGCTATGAATATGTGTAACACTACGTTCGAGATTCATTAAGAATAAACCATTGACCATCGGGGCATGACCATAAAACATATCTCTCATATAAGTAGAACAACCATTATTCTCGGATTTAAATGAGTAGCCATCTCGTATTAAACGAGATCCAGATACAATGTTCATGCTCAAACTTGGCACTAAATAACAATTATTGAGGTTTAAAACTAATCCCGTAGGTAAATGTAGAGGTAGAGTGCCGACGGCGATCACATCGACCTTGGAACCATTCCCGACGCGCATCGTCACCTCGTCCTTCGCCAGTCTCCGCTTATTCCGCAGCTCCTGCTGTGAGTTACAAATGTGAGCAATGGCACCGGTATCAAATACCCAGGAGTTACTACGAGTACTGGTAAGGTACACATCAATTACATGTATATCAAATATACCTTTAGTGTTGCCGGCCTTCTTGTCTGCTAAGTATTTGGGGTAGTTCCGCTTTCAGTGACCCTTCCCCTTGCAATAAAAGCACTCAGTTTCAGGCTTGGGTCCATTCTTTGACTTCTTCCCGGCAACTGGCTTACCGGGCGCGGCAACATCTTTGCCGTCCTTCTTGAAGTTCTTCTTACCCTTGCCCTTCTTGAACTTAGTGGTCTTATTGACCATCAACATTTGATGTTCTTTCTTGATTTCAACCTCTGCTGACTTCAGCATTGAAAATACTTCAGGAATGGTCTTCACCATCCCCTGCATATTGTAGTTCATCACAAAGCTCTTGTAGCTTGGTGGGAGCGACTGAAGGATTCTGTCAATGACCGCCTCATCCGGGAGGTTAATGTCCAGCTGGGACAGGCGGTTGTGCAACCCAGACATTTTGAGTATATGCTCACTGACAGAACTATTTTCCTCCATCTTACAACTATAGAACTTGTCGGAGACTTCATATCTCTCGACCCGGGCATGAGCTTGGAAAACTAGTTTCAGCTCCTTGAACATCTCATATGCTCTGTGTTGCTCAAAACGCTTTTGGAGCCCCGGTTCTAAGCTGTAAAGCATGCCGCACTGAACGAGGGAGTAATCATCAGCACGAGATTGCCAAGCATTCATAATGTCTTGGTTCTCTGGGACGGGTGCATCACCTAGCGGTCCTTCTAGGACATATTGTTTCCTGGCAGCTATGAGGATGATCCTCAGGTTCCGGACCCAGTCCGTATAGTTGTTGCCATCATCTTTCAGCTTGGTTTTCTCTAGGAACGCGTTGAAGTTCATGTTGACATGAGCGTTGGCCATTTGATCTACAAGACATATTTGCAAAGGTTTTAGACTAAGTTCATGATAATTAAGTTCATCTAATCAAATTATTTTAATGAACTCCCACTCAGATTTGACATCCCTCTAGTCATCTAAGTGTTACACGATCTGAGTTGACTAGGCCGTGTCCGATCATCACGTGAGACGGACTAGTCATCATCGGTGAACATCTCCATGTTGATCGTATCTTCCATACGACTCGTGTTCGACCTTTCGGTCTCTGTGTTCCGAGGCCATGTCTGTACATGCTAGGCTCGTCAAGTTAACCCTAAGTGTTCTGCATGTGTAAATCTGTCTTACACCCGTTGTATGTGAACGTAAGGATCTATCACACCCGATCATCACGTGGTGCTTCGAAACGATGAACTTTAGCAACGGTGCACAGTTAGAGGGAACACTTTCTTGAAATTATTATAAGGGATCATCTTATTTACTACCGCCGTTCTAAGTAAACAAGATGCATAAAACATAATAAACATCACATGCAATTATATAGTAGTGACATGATATGGCCAATATCATATAGCTCCTTCGATCTCCATCTTCGGGGCTCCATGATCATCTTCGTCACCGGCATGACACCACGATCTCCATCATCATGATCTCCATCGTTGTGTCTTCATGAAGTTGTCACGCCAACGACTACTTCTACTTCTATGGCTAACGCGTTTAGCAATAAAGTAAAGTAATTTACATGGTGTTCTTCAATGACACGCAGGTCATACAAAAATAAAGACAACTCCTATGGCTCCTGCCGGTTGTCATACTCATCGACATGCAAGTCGTGATTCCTATTACAAGAACATGATCTCATACATCACAATATATCATTCATCATTCATCACAACTTCTGGCCATATCACATCACATGACAATTGCTGCAAAAACAAGTTAGACGTCCTCTAATTGTTGTTGCATCTTTTACGTGGCTGCAATTGGGTTCTAGCAAGAACGTTTTCTTACCTACGAATAACCACAACGTGATTTTTTCAACTTCTATTTACCCTTCATAAGGACCCTTTTCATCGAACCCGCTCCAACTAAAGTGGGAGAGACAGACACCCTCCAGCCACCTTATGCAACTAGTGCATGTCAGTCGGTGGAACCGGTCTCACGTAAGCGTACGTGTAAGGTTGGTCCGGGCCGCTTCATCCCACAATACCACTGAAGCAAGATAAGACTAGTAGCGGCAAGCAAGTTGACAAGATCTACGCCCACAACAAAATTGTGTTCTACTTGTGCAATAGAGAACTACGCATAGACCTAGCTCATGATGCCACTGTTGTGGAACGTTGCAGAAAGTTAAAATTTTTCTTACGGTTTCACCAAGATCCATCTATGAGTTCATCTAAGCAACGAGTCATGGGAGAGAGATTGCATCTACATACCACTTGTAGATCGCGTACGGAAGCGTTCGAGGGAACGGTGATGATGGAGTCGTACTCGCCGTGATTCAGATCACCGATGACCAAGTGCTGAACGGACAGCACCTCCGCGTTGAACACATGTACGGTACGGACGACGTCTCCTCCTTCTTGATCCAGCAAGGGGGAAGGAGAGGTTGAGGAAGAAGGCTCCAGCAGCAGCACGACGGCCTGATGATGGTGGAGAGGCGGTACTCCGACAGGGCTTCGCCAAGCGCACAACAGAGGAGGAGAGGTGTTGGGGAGGGGAGGGGCTGCGCCTTGGATCAGCTGTTCAGCCCTCCCCTCGCCCCTCTATTTATAGGGGAAGGGGGAAGGGGGCCGGCCCCCTCTAGATGAGATCTAGAGGGGGGGGCGGCGGCCAGGGAGGGGACTTGCCCCCCAAGAAAAGGGGGTGCGCCCCCTTTAGGGTTCCCCCCCCCCCAACCCTAGCCGCATGGGCCCAAGGGGGGGGCGCTCCCAGCCCTCCAGGGGCTGGTTTGTTGGAAATATGCCCTAGAGGCAATAATAAAAGTATTATTATATTTCATTGTTCATGATAATTGTCTTGTATTCATGCTATAACTGTATTATCCGGAAATCGTAATACACGTGTGAATACTTAGACCACACTATGTCCCTGGTAAGCCTCTAGTTGACCAGCTCGTTGTGATCAACAGATAGTCATGGTTTCCTGACTATGGACATTGGATGTCGTTGATAACGGGATCACATCATTAGGAGAATGATGTGATGGACAAGACCCAATCCTAAGCATAGCATAAAAGATCGTGTAGTTCGTTTTGCTAGAGCTTTGCAAGTGTCAAGTATCTCTTCCTTCGACCATGAGATCGTGTAACTCCCGGATACCGTAAGAGTGCCTTGGGTGTATCAAACGTCACAACGTAACTGGGTGACTATAAAGGTGCATTACAGGTATCTCCGAAAGTAGCTGTTGGGTTGACACGGATCGAGATTGGGATTTGTCACTCCGTATGACGGAGAGGTATCTCTGGGCCCACTCGGTAATGCATCATCATATTGAGCTCAATGTGACCAAGGTGTTGGACACGGGATCATGCATTACGGTACGAGTAAAGTGACTTGCCGGTAACGAGACTGAACAAGGTATTGGGATACCGACGATCGAGTCTCGGGCAAGTAACGTACCGATTGACAAAGGGAATTGCATACAGGGTTTGATCGAATCCTCGACATAGTGGTTCATCCGATGAAAACATCGAGGAGCATGTGGGAGCCATCATGGGTATCCAGATCCCGCTGATGGTTATTGACTGAGAGAGTCTCGGTCATGTCTGCATGTCTCCCGAACCCGTAGGGTCTACACACTTAAGGTTCAGTTACGCTAGGGTTATAGGGATATGTATATGCAGTAACCCGAATGTTGTTCGGAGTCCCGGATGAGATCCCGGACGTCACGAGGAGTTCCGGAATGGTCCGGAGGTAAAGATTTATATATGGGAAGTCCTGTTTCGGGCATCGGGACAAGTTTCGGGGTTATCGGTATTGTACCGGGACCACCGGAAGGGTCCCGGGGGTCCACCGGGTGGGTCCACCTGTCCCGGGGGGGCACATGGGCTGTGGGGGGTGCGCCTTGGCCTAATGGGCCAAGGGCACCAGCCCCACATAGGCCCATGCGCCTAGGGTTTAAGGGGGGCAAGAGTCCTGGGAGGGTAAGGCACCTCCTAGGTGCCTTGGGGGGAGGGAAAACCCCCCTTGGCCGCCGCACCCCCTAGGAGATTGGATCTCCTAGGGCCGGCCACCCCCCCTTGGCACCCCTATATATAGTGGGGGAGAGGAGGGACTTCATACCTGAACGCCCTGGCCTTTGGTTGCCTCCTTCTCCCTCCTCAACACCTCCTCCAGCTCCATAGTGCTTAGCGAAGCTCTGCCGGAGTACTGCAGCTCCATCAACACCACGCCGTCGTGCTGCTGCTGGTGCCATCTCCCTCAACCTCTCCTCCCTTCCTTGCTGGATCAAGAAGGAGGAGACGTGGCTGTTCCGTACGTGTGTTGAACGCGGAGGTGCCGTCCGTTCGGCGCTGGTCATCGGTGATTTGGATCACGTCGAGTACGACTACATCATCACCTTGCAAGCTTCCGCACGCGATCTACAAGTGGTATGTAGATGCAAACTCTCTCCCTAGACTCGTTGTTTAGATGAACTCATAGATGGATCTTGGTGAAACCGTAGGAAAAATTTTAATTTTCTGCAACGTTCCCCAACAGTGGCATCATGAGCTAGGTCTATGCGTAGTTCTCTTTGCACGAGTAGAACACAACTTTGTTGTGGGCGTGGATTTTGTCATCTTACTTGCCTCTACTAGTCTTTTTTTGCTCAACGGTATTGTGGGATGAAGCGGCCCGGACCAACCTTACACGTACTCTTACGTGAGACCGGTTCCACCGACTGACATGCACAAGTTGCATAAGGTGGCTGGCGGGTGTCTGTCTCTCCCACCTTAGTTGGAGCGGAATCGATGAACAGGGCCCTTATGAAGGGTAAATAGAAGTTGACAAAATCACGTTGTGGTGATTCGTAGGTAAGAAAACGTTCTTGCTAGAACCCAATTGCAGCCACGTAAAAGATGCAACAACAATTAGAGGACGTCTAACTTGTTTTTGCAGCGATTGATCATGTGATGTGATATGGCCAGAAGTTGTGATGAATGATGAATTGTGATGTATGAGATCATGTTCTTTGTAATAGGATTCACGACTTGCATGTCGATGAGTATGACAACCGGCAGGAGCCATAGGAGTTGTCATTATTCTTTTGTATGACCTGCGTGTCATTGAATAACATCATGTAAACTACTTTACTTTATTGCTAAACGTTAGTCATAGAAGTAGAAGTAGTCGTTGGCGTGACAACTTCATGAAGACACGATGATGGAGATCATGATGATGGAGATCATGGTGTCAAGCCGGTGACAAGATGATCATGGAGCCCCGAAGATGAAGATCAATGGAGCTATATGATATTGGCCATATCATGTCACAACTATATAATTGCATGTGATGTTTATTATGTATTATGCATCTTGTTTACTTAGGACGACGGTAGTAAATAAGATGATCCCTTATAAAAATTTCAAGAAGTGTTCTCCCCTAACTGTGCACCGTTGCTACAGTTCGTCGTTTCTAAGCACCACGTGATGATCGGGTGTGATGGATTCTTACGTTCACATACAACGGGTGTAAGACAGTTTTACACAGCGAAAACACTTAGGGTTAACTTGACGAGCCTAGCATGTGCAGACATGGCCTCGGAACACGGAGACCGAAAGGTCGAACACGAGTCGTATGGAAGATGCGATCAACATGAAAATGTTCACCGACGATGACTAGTCCGTCTCACGTGATGATCGGACACGGGCTAGTCGACTCGGATCGTGTAACACTTAGATGACTAAAGGGATGTCTGATCTAAGTGGGAGTTCATAATTTGATTAGAACTTTATTATCATGAACTTAGTCTAAAACCTTTGCAAATATGTCTTGTAGATCAATGGCCAACGCTAATGTCAACATGAACTTCAACGCGTTCCTAGAGAAAACCAAGCTGAAAGATGATGGCAGCAACTATACGGACTGGGTCCGGAACCTGAGGATCATCCTCATAGCTGCCAGGAAAGAATATGTCCTAGAAGGACCGCTAGGTGACGCTCCCGTCCCAGAGAACCAAGACATTATGAATGCTTGGCAGTCTCGCGCTAATGATTACTCCCTCGTTCAGTGCGGCATGCTTTACAGCTTAGAACCGGGGCTCCAAAAGCGTTTTGAGCATCACGGAGCATATGAGATGTTCGAAGAGCTGAAACTAGTTTTTCAAGCTCATGCCCGGGTCGAGAGATATGATGTCTCCGACAAGTTCTACAGTTGTAAGATGGAGGAAAACAGTTCTGTCAGTGAACACATCCTGAAGATGTCTGGGTTGCACAACCGTATGACCCAGCTGAACATTAACCTCCCAGATGAGGCGGTCATTGACAGAATCCTCCAGTCGCTCCCACCAAGCTACAAGAGCTTTGTGATGAACTACAACATGCAGGGAATGGAAAAGACCATTCCTGAAGTGTTCTCGATGCTGAAGTCAGCAGAGGCTGAAATCAAGAAAGAACATCAAGTGTTGATGGTCAATAAGACCACTAAGTTCAAGAAGGGCAAGGGTAAGAAGAACTTCAAGAAGGACGGCAAAGATGTTGCCGCGCCTGGTAAGCCAGTTACCGGGAAGAAGTCAAAGAATGGACCCAAGCCTGAGACTGAGTGCTTTTATTGCAAGGGGAAGGGTCAATGGAAGCGGAACTGCCCCAAATACTTAGCGGATAAGAAGGCCGGCAACACCAAAGGTATATTTGATATACATGTGATTGATGTGTACCTTACCAGTAATCGTAGTAACTCCTGGGTATTTGATACCGGTGCCGTTGCTCATATTTGTAACTCACAGCAGGAGCTGCGGAATAAACGGAGACTGGCAAAGGACGAGGTGACGATGCGCGTCGGGAATGGTTCCAAAGTCGATGTGATCGCCGTCGGCACGCTGCCTCTACATTTACCTACGGGATTAGTTTTGAACCTTAATAATTGTTATTTAGTGCCAAGTTTGAGCATGAACATTGTATCAGGATCTCGTTTAATACGAGATGGCTACTCATTTAAGTCTGAGAATAATGGTTGTTCGATTTATATGAGAGATATGTTTTATGGTCATGCTCCGATGGTCAATGGTTTATTCTTAATGAATCTCGAGCGTAATATTACACATGTTCATAGTGTATATGCCAAAAGATTTAAAGTTGATAACGATAGTCCCACATACTTGTGGCACTGCCGCCTTGGTCACATTGGTGTCAAGCGCATGAAGAAGCTCCATGCCGATGGACTTTTAGAGTCTCTTGATTATGAATCCTTTGACACGTGCGAACCATGCCTCTTGGGCAAAATGACCAAGACTCCGTTCTCCGGAACAATGGAGCGAGCTACCAACTTGTTGGAAATCATACATACCGATGTGTGCGGTCCAATGAGCGTTGAGGCTCGCGAAGGATATCGTTATGTTCTCACTCTCACAGATGACTTGAGTAGATATGGGTATGTCTACTTAATGAAACACAAGTCTGAGACCTTTGAAAAGTTCAAGGAATTTCAGAATGAGGTGGAGAATCAACGTGACCGAAAGATAAAATTCTTACGATCAGATCGTGGAGGAGAATACTTAAGTCACGAATTTGGTACACACTTAAAGAAATGTGGAATCGTTTCACAGCTCACGCCGCCTGGAACACCTCAGCGAAACGGTGTGTCCGAACGTCGTAATCGCACTCTATTGGATATGGTGCGGTCTATGATGTCTCTTGCCGATTTACCGCTATCATTTTGGGGATACGCTCTAGAGACAGCTACATTCACTTTAAATAGGGCACCGTCTAAATCCGTTGAGACGACACCGTATGAATTATGGTTTGGAAAGAAACCTAAGCTGTCATTTCTAAAAGTTTGGGGATGCGAAGCTTATGTCAAGAAACTTCAACCTGAAAAGCTCGAACCCAAGTCGGAAAAATGCGTATTCATAGGATACCCTAAGGAAACTGTAGGGTATACCTTCTACTTAAGATCCGAAGGCAAGATCTTTGTTGCCAAGAACGGATGCTTTCTGGAAAAAGAGTTTCTCTCGAAAGAAGTAAGTGGGAGGAAAGTAGAACTCGATGAAGTACTACCTCTTGAGCGGGATAGTGACGCAGCACAGGAAACCGTTCCTGTGATGCCCACACCAACTGAAGAGGAAAACCATGATAATGATCAAGGTACTTCGGATCAAGTTACTGCTGAACTTCGTAGGTCCACAAGGACACGTTCCGCACCAGAGTGGTACGGCAACCCTGTCCTGGAAATCATGTTGTTAGGCAACAATGAACCTTCGAACTATGAAGAAGCAATGGCGGGCCCGGATTCCAACAAATGGCTTGAAGCCATGAAATCCGAGATAGAATCCATGTATGAAAACAAAGTATGGACTTTGACAGACTTGCCCGATGATCGGCGAGCGATAGAAAACAAATGGATCTTTAAGAAGAAGACGGACGCGGATGGTAATGTTACCATCTATAAAGCTCGACTTGTCGCTAAGGGTTATCGACAGGTTCAAGGGATTGACTACGACGAGACATTCTCTCCCGTAGCGAAGCTAAAGTCCGTCCGAATCATGTTAGCAATTGCCGCATACTATGATTATGAGATATGGCAGATGGACGTCAAAACAGCATTCCTTAACGGGCATCTTAAGGAAGAACTGTATATGATGCAGCCGGAAGGTTTTGTCGATCCTCGGAACGCTAACAAAGTATGCAAGCTCCAGCGATCCATTTATGGACTGGTGCAAGCATCTCGGAGTTGGAACATTCGCTTTGATGAGATGATCAAAGCGTTTGGGTTCATGCAGACTTATGGAGAAGCCTGCGTTTACAAGAAAGTGAGTGGGAGCTCTGTAGCATTTCTCATATTATATGTAGATGACATACTCCTGATGGGAAATAATATAGAATTTCTGGACAGCATTAAGGCCTACTTGAATAAGTGTTTTTCAATGAAGGACCTTGGAGAAGCTGCTTATATATTAGGCATCAAGATCTATAGAGATAGATCGAGACGCCTCATAGGTCTTTCACAAAGCACATACCTTGATAAGATTTTGAAGAGATTCAGAATGGATCAGTCCAAGAAGGGGTTCTTGCCTATGTTACAAGGTATGAGACTGAGCTCAGCTCAGTCACCAACCACGGCAAAAGATAAAGAAGAGATGAGTGTCATCCCCTATGCTTCAGCCATAGGATCTATTATGTATGCCATGCTGTGCACCAGACCCGATGTAAACCTTGCCGTAAGTTTGGTAGCAAGATACCAAAGTAATCCCGGCAAGGAACACTGGACAGCGGTCAAGAATATCCTGAAGTACCTGAAAAGGACAAAGGACATGTTTCTCGTTTATGGAGGAGACGAAGAGCTCGTCGTAAAGGGTTACATCGACGCTAGCTTCGACTCAGATCCGGATGACTCTAAGTCACAAACCGGATACGTGTATATGTTGAATGGTGGAGCAGTAAGCTGGTGCAGCTGCAAGCAGAGCATCGTGGCGGGATCTACGTGTGAAGCGGAGTACATGGCAGCCTCGGAGGCAGCACATGAAGCGATTTGGGTGAAGGAGTTCATCACTGGCCTAGGAGTCATACCCAATGCGTCGGAGCCGATCAAACTCTTCTGTGACAACACTGGAGCTATTGCCCTCGCAAAGGAGCCCAGGTTTCACAAGAAGACCAGGCATATCAAGCGTCGTTTCAACTCCATCCGTGAAAATGTTCGAGATGGAGACATAGAGATTTGCAAAGTGCACACGGATCTGAATGTCGCAGATCCGCTGACTAAACCTCTCTCGCGTGCAAAACATGATCAACACCAGAACTCTATGGGTGTTCGATTCATCACAATGTAACTAGATTAGTGACTCTAGTGCAAGTGGGAGACTGTTGGAAATATGCCCTAGAGGCAATAATAAAAGTATTATTATATTTCATTGTTCATGATAATTGTCTTGTATTCATGCTATAACTGTATTATCCGGAAATCGTAATACACGTGTGAATACTTAGACCACACTATGTCCCTGGTAAGCCTCTAGTTGACCAGCTCGTTGTGATCAACAGATAGTCATGGTTTCCTGACTATGGACATTGGATGTCGTTGATAACGGGATCACATCATTAGGAGAATGATGTGATGGACAAGACCCAATCCTAAGCATAGCATAAAAGATCGTGTAGTTTGTTTTGCTAGAGCTTTGCAAGTGTCAAGTATCTCTTCCTTCGACCATGAGATCGTGTAACTCCCGGATACCGTAAGAATGCCTTGGGTGTATCAAACGTCACAACGTAACTGGGTGACTATAAAGGTGCATTACAGGTATCTCCGAAAGTAGCTGTTGGGTTGACACGGATCGAGACTGGGATTTGTCACTCCGTATGACGGAGAGGTATCTCTGGGCCCACTCGGTAATGCATCATCATATTGAGCTCAATGTGACCAAGGTGTTGGACACGGGATCATGCATTACGGTACGAGTAAAGTGACTTGCCGGTAACGAGACTGAACAAGGTATTGGGATACCGACGATCGAGTCTCGGGCAAGTAACGTACCGATTGACAAAGGGAATTGCATACAGGGTTTGATCGAATCCTCGACATAGTGGTTCATCCGATGAAAACATCGAGGAGCATGTGGGAGCCATCATGGGTATCCAGATCCCGCTGATGGTTATTGACTGAGAGAGTCTCGGTCATGTCTGCATGTCTCCCGAACCCGTAGGGTCTACACACTTAAGGTTCAGTTACGCTAGGGTTATAGGGATATGTATATGCAGTAACCCGAATGTTGTTCGGAGTCCCGGATGAGATCCCGGACGTCACGAGGAGTTCCGGAATGGTCCGGAGGTAAAGATTTATATATGGGAAGTCCTGTTTCGGGCATCGGGACAAGTTTCGGGGTTATCGGTATTGTACCGGGACCACCGGAAGGGTCCCGGGGGTCCACCGGGTGGGTCCACCTGTCCCGGGGGGGCACATGGGCTGTGGGGGGTGCGCCTTGGCCTAATGGGCCAAGGGCACCAGCCCCACATAGGCCCATGCGCCTAGGGTTTAAGGGGGGCAAGAGTCCTGGGAGGGTAAGGCACCTCCTAGGTGCCTTGGGGGGAGGGAAAACCCCCCTTGGCCGCCGCACCCCCTAGGAGATTGGATCTCCTAGGGCCGGCCACCCCCCCTTGGCACCCCTATATATAGTGGGGGAGAGGAGGGACTTCATACCTGAACGCCCTGGCCTTTGGTTGCCTCCTTCTCCCTCCTCAACACCTCCTCCACCTCCATAGTGCTTAGCGAAGCTCTGCCGGAGTACTGCAGCTCCATCAACACCACGCCGTCGTGCTGCTGCTGGTGCCATCTCCCTCAACCTCTCCTCCCTTCCTTGCTGGATCAAGAAGGAGGAGACGTGGCTGTTCCGTACGTGTGTTGAACGCGGAGGTGCCGTCCATTCGGCGCTGGTCATCGGTGATTTGGATCACGTCGAGTACGACTACATCATCACCTTGCAAGCTTCCGCACGCGATCTACAAGTGGTATGTAGATGCAAACTCTCTCCCTAGACTCGTTGTTTAGATGAACTCATAGATGGATCTTGGTGAAACCGTAGGAAAAATTTTAATTTTCTGCAACGTTCCCCAACATGGTTCCCTGCCCCACGCGGCCCATGTGGCCCACCAAGAGGGGTGGCCCCTCCCGGTGGACCCCCGGAACCCCTCCGGTGGCCCCGGTACAATACCGATATGCCCCGAAACTTTCCGGTGTCCGCATGACAACTTCCCATATATAAATCTTTACCTTCGGACCATTCCGGAACTCCTCGTGACGTCCGGGATCTCATCCGGGACTCCTAACAACATTCGGTAATCACATACAAGTCTTCCTAATAACCCTAGCATCACCGAACCTTAAGTGTGTAGACCCTACGGGTTCGGGAGACACGCAGACATGACCGAGACGGCTCTCCGGTCAATAACCAACAGCGGGATCTGGATACCCATGTTAGCTCCCACATGCTCCTCGATGATGTCATTGGATGAACCATGATGTCGAGGATTCAAGCAACCCCGTATACTATTCCCTTTGTCAATCAGTACGTTACATGCCCGAGACTCGATCGTCGGTATCCCAATACCTCGTTCAGTCTCGTTTCCGGCAAGTCACTTTACTCGTACCGTAATGCATGATCCCGTGACCAAACACTTGGTCACTTTGAGCTCATTATGATGATGCATTACCGAGTGGGCCCAGAGATACCTCTCCGTCATACGGAGTGACAAATCCCAGTCTCGATCCGTGTCAACCCAACAGACACTTTCGGAGATACCTGTAGTGCACCTTTATAGTCACCCAGTTACGTTGTGACGTTTGGTACACCCAAAGCACTCCTACGGTATCCGGGAGTTACACGATCTCATGGTCTAAGGAAGAGATACTTGACATTGGAAAAGCTCTAGCAAAACGAACTACACGATCTTGTGCTATGCTTAGGATTGGGTCTTGTCCATCACATCATTCTCCTAATGATGTGATCCCATTGTTAACGACATCTAATGTCCATAGTCAGGAAACCATGACTATCTGTTGACCAACGAGCTAGTCAACTAGAGGCCTACTAGGGACGTATTGTGGTCTATGTATTCACATGTGTATTACGATTTCCGGATAATACAATTATAGCATGAATAAAAGACAATTATCATGAACAAGGAAATATAATAATAATGCTTTTATTATTGCCTCTAGGGCATATTTCCAACAATATCATAGTCCTTTCGATAAGTAAGAGTGTCGAACCCAACGAGGAGCAAAAGGAAATGACAAGCGGTTTTCAGTAAGGTATTCTCTACAAGCACTAAAATTGTAAGTAACAGATAGTTTTGTGATAAGATAATTTGTAACCGGTAACAAGCAATGAAAGTAAATAAAGTGCAGCAAGGTGGCCCAATCCTTTTTGTAGCAAAGGACAAGCCTGGACAATTTCTTATAATGAGAAAAGCACTCCCGAGGACACATGGGAATTATCGTCAAGCTAGTTTTCATCACGCTCATATGATTCGCGTTCGGTACTTTGATAATTTGATATGTGGGTGGACCGGTGCTTCGGTACTGCCCTTACTTGGACAAGCATCCCACTTATGATTAACCCCTATTGCAAGCATCCGCAACTACAAAATAAGTATTAAGATAAACCTAACCATAGCATGAAACTAGTGGATCCAATCAACCCTTTACGAAGCAACGCATAAACTAGGGTTTAAGCTTCTGTCACTCTAGCAACCCATCATCTACTTATTACTTCCCAATGCCTTCCTCTAGGCCCAAATAATGGTGAAGTGTCATATAGTCGACGTTCACATAACACCACTAGAGGAAAGACAACATACATCTCATCAAAATATCGAACGAATACCAAATTCACATGACTACTAATAGCAAGACTTCACCCATGTCCTCAGGAACAAACCTAACTACTCACAAAGCATATTCATGTTCATAATCAGAGGAGTATTTATATGCATTAAGGATCTGAACATATGATCTTCCACCAAGTAAACCAATTAGCATCAACTACAAGGAGTAATCAACACTACTAGCAACCCACAGGTACCAATTTTTGGTTTTGATACAAGATTGGATACAAGAGATGAACTAGGGTTTTGAGAGGAGATGGTGCTGGTGAAGATGTTGATGGAGATTGACCCTCTCCCGATGAGAGAATCGTTGGTGATGACGATGGTGATGATTTCCCCCTCCCGGAGGGAAGTTTCCCCGGCAGAACAGCTCCACCGGAGCCCTAGATTGGTTCCGCCAAGGTTCCGCCTCGTGGCAGCGGAGTTTCGTCCCATAAACTTGATTATGATTTTTCCAGGGTAAAAGCCTTCATATAGCAGAAGATGGGCACCGGAGGGCCACCAGGGGGCCCAGGAGACAGGGGGCACGCCCAATAGGGGTGGGCGCACCCCCCACCCTCCTGGCCAGGGTGTGGGCCCCCTCTGGTGTTTTCTTCGCTCAATAATTCTTATTAATTCAAAAAATGACTTCCGTGGAGTTTCAGGATTTTTGGAGCTGTGCAGAATAGGTTTCCAATATTTGCTCCTTTTCCAGCCAGAATTCCAGCTGCCGGCATCGTCCCTCTTCATGATAAACCTTGTAAAATAAGAGAGAATAGCCATAAGTATTGTGACATAATGTGTAATAACAGCCCATAATGCAATACATATTGATATAAAAGTATGATGCAAAATGGACGTATCACCCCATCTCTTGTATCGTTCGGTCGTGTACTCTGTGGTTGTTGCTTTATATATAAAGTGGGGTAAAAGTTTGTTTTGAGATAATGGGAGTTTCTGGTTGTTGATTTATATATAAAGCGAGGTGAAAGTCTATTTTGAGATAATGAGAGTGCCGAGTGCCATAGCATTTTGTATTGTAACATGTGTTTTTAGTAGGTCTTAATGATCATATTTCTTGCCAAAATCTACAGAAAAATCGACATCCTTTTCTACACTTGTAATTACTTATGAGTTTTTGGAACCTGGAAGTTGTGATTTTACTGATGTCCAAAATTTAGGTTTATATTTATAAACCAGGTTTGAAACTTTGCTTCTGTCTATCTTAACCCTATCCATGGATCCTCTCAAACATGCAAACAACATGAAGGGTTCTTTTCTTACTAAATAATAATAAGAGCATCTCCAATAGATGATGTATATTTTGGTGCTCCAAACTGGTGACGGTCCAAATTTAGAGCACCAAAAAGTGCTTACATCTTTGAAAAAGGCTCAACTCCAACAGATGGTCCAAAATGGAGATGTAAATAAAAGAGCAACTCCAACAGATGGTCCAAAATGAAGATGCAAAACCGGCCGGCAGCCGCACGGCTGCTGTTCAGCCACTGTACAGCCGCGGTTTGCATTCAAAGATCACTTAAAATTTGAAATAAAGTGCATCATCATCATAGTTCAAATCATAAGAAAAGTGCATCATCATCATCATAGTTTGAAATCCCTCTACCAAAAGTGCAACGTCTCAATCAAAGTTTTTCGGCCTACAAATTAAAATACACATGAATATCATTCATGCGGGTCATCAACACCACCGGCGTTGTGAACCGTGGTACGATCATCATCATCACCGACTTCTTTGTCGACGTTGTCAAGCGGTGAAGTATCGTTGCCCAGAGCACAACCGGAAGCACCTTCATTGCCTCCCATACCAGTCATGTTGCCGCCATAGCCACATCCATATCCACCCATTGTGTTGCCGCCAAAGCCACCTCCCATGCCATTCATGTTGCCTCCGAAGTCGGCTCCCATGCCACCAAAGCCACCTTCCATGTTGCCACCGAAGCCACCTCCCATGTTTCCGCCAAATGCACCATTCATGGCACCTCCCATCATGTTCATGTAGCCACCCATGGCACCTCCCATGCCTCCTCCGGTGGAACCTCCCATGCCTCCTCCCATGGCACCGGCCATGCCTCCTCCCATTATCATTTGCCTCATGAGCATTTGCTTCTTCATGAGCATTTCATCGCGACAAAGTTCATCATAGGCCTTTGCCTTGGAATAAAGACTAGATGTGTCCATGAACATAAACTTGAGTGCCTTCTCCTCGACCATCTTCATCTCCTCGGTCGTGGCCTTTTTCTCCTCTAGGTTCACCTTCCTCTCCTCGTCCGCCGCCAACCTCTCCTCGGCCACCGCCCTCTTCTCTTCGGCCGCTGCCCTCCGCCGCTCGGCCTCACTCCTCTCCTCTATTTTCTTGAGCTTCAACATTCTTTTTTCTTTGGCATACTCTTTCCTCGCCATGACAATGGCATCAAATCCTTCCTTGAGATCATTGTCTCTGGCCTTGGTTCCCTTTACTTTCTTGTTTCCATCTGGCCTATATGATTTTGTCGCGGAGTGAGGAGTGGGGCTCCTATCCTCACAGGCGACATCTTCTTCATCCTCAATCACCACACTCTTCTTCTTCGAAGCATCAAAAGTCTCTCTAGTTTTACACTTCTCATCCTTGAGCTCTTTGTAGCAATGATGAAAAGTGAAAGCTTTTCCTTTCTTTTTCTTCTTCTCGCCTTTCATGTTCCTCTCTCGAAATAATCCTTGGGTAATCATTTTCTACAATAAAACAACCAACATGTCATCATCAAAATGTGGAACAATCTGATATTTGAAAAAACATGCACGAAGAGAAAATATTTACCAAGTCACTATCACCGCAACCACTTGGGTTCATGCGAGCAACATTTGACAAGCAACCGGCCCACTTTTGGCATTCAGCGTTGATGGTGGACCAATGTTGGCGAAGAGAGTCGCTCGAACGGAAGTGACCACTTGTGTTGCACTCATCGAAGTAATCCTTGATACAGATGCATCTTGAGAGACTTTCTTCTATGTGGTGCATATCAACACACCATTGGTATAATTTACACTTCTTCCCTTCGCAACAAAGCCCTGATCGTCAATGTCAAAATTGTCATCACCATATTGGGTTTTATATTCTTGTGACACATACTCGTGCGACACATAATCATCATTTGCCACATTTGTCGCGTGCAAAAGAGCTTCATCATCAAGACTACAATTGAAGGTACAAACATTCAACATAACAGTCAATTTGAAACAACAAACGAGAGCACAAAATATATTTTTTTACCTTTGCGACATATCATCGAACATGTTGGAGGTGGTGGTCATCGGCGTGGCCACATCTTCCTCCACGGCCGGCGGTGGCCAGGGCAGAGGTGGAGGAACGGCTCCTTGGCTGCTCGAGGACGCCGCCGTCCGTGGCTGCGAGTCGGCGGCCCGAGCCGCCACGGCTGCCTTCGAGATTTTGGATGCCCGAGCCCCAGTTTCGGCCGGGTTCCGACCGCGATTCGCCGGCCGTTTGCCTCCGCCTCGTGCCTTCGTCGCCTTCGTAGGAACCGCCGGCGTGGTGGCGACCGGCCGGGGCGGCTGGCGGTGGGCGGCGGCATGGACGCGGCGGCGGAGGAGGGCAAGTTCGCCGCGGTGGCAACGGAGGCGGCGGGGTCGCCGGCTTCGGCCATGGCGGGGGCGGGGGGACGGGCAGGTCGTGGGCGGGCGGTCACAAGCGGGAAGGAAAAGGAACCGGCGGTAGTCGTTTCACGGGCGGCCGCGGTTTTACATCACTTCTATCTCGTGATGTAAATTTACTTCACCATTTTTTCAATTCTGCATCTTCGGAAGATGATGATGTAATTTTTTTTTTACATATGAATTGTCTGTTGGAGCAGTGTTTTCTGCTCTCAAAGATCCAAAAGTTAGGCATTTTTACATATGGACCCTTTATTGAAGATGCTCTAAAACGACCCTGTCGATCAATAATCCGTGGCGGCGCCAAAGCCGCCTATTTAAATAAAACGACACTGAATAGCTATTATAGTGCATGTGTGCTTAAACTCATTGATATTTCGTCAGAGATAGGTTGGTTCTCTACTTGTCTCCTCGAGTCCTCATAACCTTACTGGTCGTCTTCTCACAGTTGGCTATAGTTTACTGGAAAAACAGAGGACATTTCTAAGTCAAAGAAAAACAGAGCATGGTAAAAGAGACTTTGACCAAACTAACCTGCTAGTTTGATTTAAGCGATAAGAGCACTAACTTGTGTTCATACTCCATGCAGGCTAACCTCATTCGAAGTACTCACTAGTTACCAACACACTCCCTTGTACAATTTTGCGACAAGAATTTCTTTTTTTTCCTTTTAACAAAAAGACCAAAGTCCATATATTAAGTAGAATAGATCTTTACAAGAACACCCTTACAAAATTTTAAAAATACATCTAAATCGTTAGGGGTGCCGAAGTCTTCTTCCTCCTGCATTCACTGAAGGTGCGCCATGAGCAAAGCTGGTTGCCGCCTTTGGGCATCCGGCTCCGTGCAACACATTTGTTAAAACCAAGAGCTTGTAGAAGCAACGGTTGGTAAGTCGTTGATGTATACCAAAAGATGCCAATGACCACGATTTGCGTAGCAGATCGCCGCCCCGAAGAAGAAAATGTCAGAGAGGGCATGTGTGGCACCCTAGATCCAACCAGGCGGAGTCGAGGAACACAACTCTCGCACGTTCCCCAACAAGGCATGAATTGGCCAACCTTCGTCGGTCGGAACTAGAGCCGAAGAACCAAGACGCACAACCATGTCATCCATTGTGCAGGAAAGCCACGAGATAAACCTATAGAAAAGAAAGCCCAATCGGGAAACCAGGTCTAGGGCAGACCACCCGTCACACACCTCCCAACGATGCCAGGAAGCACCATCAAACTAGGACGAGGTTGGGATGATTTATTCCATGCCAACGGCGGGGCCATCACTTCACCGGCGATGACTAGGAAAAGAAACCTAACTAAAAATACCACCCTGCCACTACCGGTCCGAAACAGTGGGGGTACCAGCCCCCTTACCGTCGCCGAAGCAACAAACGGAGGGAAAGGGGGGCCGTGGTATCGCCAGGAAGTAGGTAGATTGTCACAGCCACCCTAGCTCGCAAGGTATCTCAGGAGGAAGGGACGAGGGAAAATGCTTCCAGGCGTACG
>NC_041381.1:131292849-131296643 GCF_002162155.2 Triticum dicoccoides | reverse complement strand
CATGGACAGATGTTGAACAAGTATTCATTTCATTTTCTTTTCTCTCTGTTCTTTTAACTGTATGTCATGATACTGTAAGTGCACCATAAATTAAACCCCACAAGAAAATTAGAACCAAGTAATTAAGATGGCCCATGTGTCTGCAACCAAACTGTATAACTAGAAAACAAATGTTGGCAAACTACTTTTGTCCTCTCTGTGACAACTTGATCCCACCTCAAACACCAATATTTAATTTAGTTGCTCAGCACAGCTCGTGGCTTAAGGTTGCCTAAGCAATTGAGATGTAATATTCCAAATGATTAAGCATGTGACCCGCAGCCTCTTTGACTTGGCCAAAAGACCTCTGTTTAATTGTTTAATCATCCACTTAATTCCTGATGACCTCTCTCTTACTACAAATTTTGACCAGCGTGTGCACTGGATCAACTCCTTAGCTGTAGTCCCTGTCCTGCATGATGCCATTGCCAGGGAAATATAAGTCGTTTACTAATGTCGGATGGTACGATCCACTAACGTCTTCGACCAAATGTTTAAGTCAGCCTGTCGTTTGACATGAGAATCAATCACTTAAACTAATGAGACAGATGCACTGATGTTAATTGGTCAACCAAGTGTTCGTGTTAAGCATCTGAATACATGGCTTAGCTATAGGAGGAGTACGATATTGGTTTCACCTCTCATAATGGCACGTTAGGTGACAGACACTATAGACGAACGTTTGCGCCATACTTGGCCAAATGCCACTGTTCAAGTTTTGGAGTTTTATCATTTTCAAGTTTTGACGGTTTCGTCTCCTGCATACACAGCTCATACTCAAAATGCTATCTCCGGTACAAGTCAATTTGTGAAATAAAATATTAACAAATGTAGATGTGTTTTTTGATAGTACTGCAGCTTGTAGTAGCAATCCAGCCGTAATGTTTCTCATGATTGAATAATTCTGTAGATATCAGGGTACAAAATTAAGGAATAAATTACAGTGTCATGTACTCCCTCTGTAAACTAATATAAGAGCGTTTATATCACTATTTTAGTATTTTAAACACTTTTATATTAGTTTACGGAAGAAGTATTTCTGAAAGAGTATGGTTTCTTTACGACTAGCCGTCACTTGGACTAAGGGTTAACTCAGAGAAGTAGTACTGGTAGCAGGAGCATCAGCAGTAGTGTTGGATGTGTATTTTACTTCAACATGTAGCAGCTAGCTGCCCAAATGTTGCCATCAAGCATTGAAATGCTCTCAATATTGCATTGTCAACAATGATATTTGTTGTCAAAGCGCGCGGTGGCTGCTGCTAATGCAACATGCACGCATGCATGGGTCAAAGCTTTGACTTGGTGACACGTAGTAAGACAAACGGGGCAGATTAGTTTAGAGTATATATGTTGTAGTATTGGTGACAGCTACTGGGTCGTTTTGTTTCTAGAATGTCTAGGTCGAAGAATCCTTTTCGGGGCATCTCCGCATGCATCCCGTGATGCCAGGGTTAATCCAAGTCGGCTCAGCCATAGGCAAAAAAATAATTAACATGCCAAACTGATGTGCTAACAAAAGTCAACCGAACAATGTCTGACCTCACAGATTCATTGAACTTGCTTAGATGTACATGCACTGATGCGCATATATTGGTAATAGGATGGTAATAGCTAACACAAAGATCTAGTTGCAAATGGGTAGGTAACACCGGTTTGATCTCGGTTGGTGTTTATGCGAGACTCTTGCCAACCTGATTAACATGTATCTGTATTTTCTAAGTTCCTTCTTTTGGAATGAGTGTATTTTCTAAGTGGTCATCTATTTGCAAGCCCACTCAGCTTTCTTAAATCATGGTTCTATTTTCAAGATTTTTGGGCCAAGATCCAACTATGATCATCCTATATCACTGCACATACAATACAAGCTTAGATTGTGATCACCAGAGAGATACCATATGTCACGTACCTCAAGTCGCCCCTTCCATGCGACTCTGTGGGCGAACCCTCGATCGTAGTCCCCTCCCCTCCTCCTCATCTCCTCCATCACCTCGCTGCCTCCACGGCGGGATGTTGGGCGAAGTCTCGCGATTGTTGATAAAGGGGGTGACGGGTCTCCTCATGGTGGAGGCAGCCGAGTAGCATTGGGAGAGGAGGTAGTCGGTTGTAGTGTCGGCATGATGCATAGCAACGGTAGGTAGCGGGGTCAACAACAATGATGTGGCGTGGCGGAAGCACTGTGCGGAAATAGTTCGATGACTGGCCACTTGGTCTGTGGATCGCAATTCCCAACGGCATGGCGGGTCTCATCTGACCTCGAGCGAGGAATCCCCCGGCATCTTGTGGCGCGTGCCAACCAACTCGTGTCGGTGTATGGTGCTTTAGCAGTATACATGTGTTGTGGCAGAGCTAGTGGTGTCAGCTTGTAGCTAAGAAAGTGGTGGCGCGCAAAGAATTCGTTTGGGGGCCAAGGCCATGCCCAGATCTACCAGTGGCGTGATAAAGGTGCAGCTTGTTTGAGCGTCCCAAAATCTGGGATATTGGCGGTGTTGGAGGCCTTCCCCTCTCATCAGACGGTGCACGCTGGATTTGCCTTCGTTCGGTCAGCAAACGGTAAGGGTAACTCATGTGGCTTCATTTTGGTGTTGCTTCCTAGAGTGCCGATATCCAACTCCGTGCTCAAAACCCTAAGTCTGACATTAATTGGTTGTACCTATCAATCCTGATGTTTTACGAAAAAGGGTTTCCCCTACTTTGTATTACAAAGCAACCATCCGATACAACCAACGATAGATGCTGGAGCGAAAGCAGCACAAACATGCCCAAAAGGAAAGAAAGAAAAAAAAGAAAAGAAACAAATGTCGATAACGGCGGATCAACAAAAACGACGAAGCTTCGCGACTGCTGCGTCCACCGGAAATCGCCCCCAAGCTTCGAGACTCCGAAGCGCCGGTACCCATCAACACCTCCAAGAAGGGACGCGACGACGACGACGCTGCTGCCAAGGGTTTCCCCCGGTACGCGGTGAGGATAGAGGAAGGGTAGCCCCGACGCCCTTCAGGAAGGTCCGATGGTACCCTCAGGCGCCACCGCGTCGGTGTCGGCCAAGCCAACATGGATTTCTCCTGATCCCATCCTCCACCTCAGGCACTCCGGAGCTCGCCACCAAACCGACCATCACCCTGAGCCAACACGGACACGAAGCTTCCCCGATGTCTCACCATGGCACCGCAAAGATGGCTGCACAACGAGAAGGGGAGACGGGACTAGGGCAGCAGCACCGTCAGCATACTGGAGGGCCCCACCTCCACCGTCCACGACGGTAGCCGACCGGACGTCGAAGCAGGAGCCTACCGGGCCCGTGGCCCCACAGGCCCGGCCGGGCCCTCAGAGGCCCGGACAGCTCCCGCCTCCACGCCGCAGCTGGCACGCCGTCGGCGTGCTGCCCCCCGTCCGAGCTGCTCCTCCTCCTCACCACACAGATGACGATGAAGCCACGTCGGGGGCCGGCCCGCAAGGACCCAGATGGGGCCCGCGGGCCCTGATCTGGGCCGGGGGGCGCGCCACCGGCCAACCTGCGCCACCCCGCCAAGGAGCCGCACCACCACCGCGCGTGTCGCCGGCCACCGCAGCTGGGACGCCGTCCCGTCATCGAGCCAAGGAGCACCGTCGCCGCCCCCATGCCCCGGGCAGGGAGCCGCACACGCGGGGACAGGCAGGCCCTGCCGCCGCCAACACCATCCGGCCAGCGCCGGGGGCGCCCATCGGCGGTGGCAGGGAGGGGAGGAGAAACGGGGGCGGCCGAAGGGGGGTGGGGT
>NC_041381.1:131266243-131292659 GCF_002162155.2 Triticum dicoccoides | reverse complement strand
AGGAACCCTAGAGCGGGGGAGCGGGGGAGCCATTCTGGCGTCCTTGGTCAGATTAATCCCGATGTTTTCGCATTGGTCCATTGTTGAAGACATTGTTTGGAGTAGGATCGAACTTGATCTTCAAGTTGAAAACCCATGATCCGGCCCTAAGTGGTTGGGTTTAATAACGACGAAGCTTGCGCCTTATTCACCTTGCTTTTTGGAGAACCATTCTCACAGTCCACATGTTTTCAAGGGATGGTCAGCTTTGCTGCATGCCGTGGATCATCGTAGCTCTTTTTTTAACATCCTCGATGTTTTGACTAGTTTTTAGTATTGCTGCATTGCAGATGCCCAGTGTCAGTGGCATCTTATCGATATTACTAGATTATTCTGTATGCAAAAATATTTTATTTTATTTTTTGAAACGAGGCAAAAGACTTGCCATTTTCATTAATTAAGGAGGAGTGAGAATTGCCCGGTTAATTAACGGAAAACCGGGCTAAAACCGATACAATCCAGCCCACATAAAATGGGTACCATCGGTCAACCTGGCCACCGACATGGGATCACAGAGCTACAAAGAGGGAAAGACATCCGCCGAGCAGTCGCAAGCGTCATCGTCATCACCGGCTACCTCCGAACGGGCGACTCCGACTTCACCGTAGACCTTCATCGTCGAAGCCAACCTGCAAACAGCTGCACAGAAACCATGACGGCACATGCCAACAGAAGGCCACACGCGCGAACAGCCGACAGCTCCGACTCTGACGACGATCATCACAAGGGAAATATGCAGGACTTGCGCCGACCGTGCCCCAAAGAGCACCTCGGACACGTCGGGAAGATCCGACTACCGAAGCCTGAGCCGCGACCAGAGTTCCTCTCGACGCCATCATCGTTGCCAAAAACATTACTACACGGTGCCATAACGGAACTGATATTACTGCAGTTCCATTATGGTACATGCAGTTTTGTGTATGATGTCTATCTTAGCTGACTAAGACTTGCAAAAACTTCAGGTAGCTAAAAATGTTGATATTTGTTCTTTTTATAAATTAGTGAAACAAGGCTAAGCTAGTGCCCTTGTTAAAAAAAAGGAGGTTGTTTGCTCGTTACAACGACGAGCACTTTCAAAAAAGTTAGCTCAGTCAATTCAAAGACTTTTGAACTGAGCCCAAGATATGAAATTGCTTCTTTAGTGATGTAATGCCGTTGCAAAGCCGGCTTAATCATTATCTGTAGTTGCCAAGAAGAACAAGCGTGCGACTTTGGTGGAACTGCAAAAGGAACAGCAAGGAGACGTGAAAAAACGAAAAGGTAAAGCTAAGTGGCACGTCAATCTCTCTCACGCCCCACTAGCAACAATTTCCTATTTTGATTGAAGTGAAAACCTCAGCAGCCAGAAGTAAAATGAAGACGTGTTTGTTGTCTTTTGCACAAGCCACGAAGGGCCGTTTATGTTAACACATCTTAAGTACACGTAGCTTTGTGAAATTTTTTTCAAAAATCTGGAAAACTTTTGCCTGGCATTTTCCCATTGAGAGTACCAATTCACTCCCACCATCAAACGCTCATATCTTAAAGGGGGTAGCTATGTATTTTGATTTAGAGAAAGCTATTTCTCAATCAACTTTGGTGGCCATCAAATCAATGTTTTCTCATCCTCTCCTTGAGTAATAGAGCCTTTTTGTGCTATATGAAACTTGTCTAATCACTCTCGACCGAAATTATCGTTGGCCATCTCTCCAGTGTCAACTGTCAAAAGTCAATCCACAGTGGCAGATAGAAAGGTTAAAAAAGGCACTAGTACTTTATTTTAAAAACAATGTGACGCTCAACGCGTGTTCTCGTCATTAGCAATTAGCAAAGATCCTACGATGATCGATATGCACATACTAGAGAATCAATTAGTAGAGAGCCAACCCTAGGCTCGCACTGCTGCTTTACATGAGATCCGGTTAAACTGAGATCCCGATTAGTTTAACCACTACTCATCACTGACGAATCGGGTTGACGCGTATAGGATCTCACCCGCCTGCCTTATCCCCTCGGCTCCGTCGAGATGGCGATGGATCCACCGATCGGACGGCTGGGCTTTCATTGACTCGTGAGGAAAAGGAGATCCCAAGTTCAACGAAGATTGCACGCTTGAGAATTAACGTGTTGCATACATGTTTCTGAACTGCTTGCTTGCTTGCTTGACTGCAATGCGATGCAGCTTTTTCGGGTTGACACGTGCGGGGAGTCTCCGCGTGGATCGGCGCAGAGCCACTCATGCATGGGTGATGGGTCTGCATCGTCCATCATCCATGCTTGATTGATTGACCTCGTGCTCAGGTTCAGGCACGTCAACTCTGTGCTCTGCTCCGCGGCAAGGTTGTTTGATGTAGATATGACGTGGATCATTATTTTCCTGCCTCGAAAATCAGTATTTCGCTTATCATCGTGTACGACACTACCTCGCTTGGCCACCTTTGCGCCAAACGCGTGTGTTTTCTGTGCCAAATGCAAAGGTGGCCATGCCACGACGTACGTGGAGGCGTTCACGGGCGACGTTGCCGCGTCCGGTGTGCTCCTACCAACCTCTAGCTTCGGCCGACTCATGTCTGACACGACGCACACACAACTGGAAGTCTACTTGCCTGTACGTCACGCTTCTCTTCCGTGGCGGGAGTTCAGAATCCCTCGACGGTTCCACGTGTCTGATGGCCGCGGCCCGCCATGTCAATCGCTCCCGTAAGGTTTTTTTTTTTTTTGACAATTCGCTCCCATGAGTTAAAAGGAAATAACTTGCTAAATCGGACTTGGTATGTCCTAGTCCATGTTATATCTGTGTGATTTTATCCGTGCAAAATTTTCTTTTCCATGTTATGTCACTTGGGACTTAGTCAAGTCTCGGTCGATTGATACCTAGCCATGCCCAGAAAGGAAATGAAACTTAGACTGAACTGGCACAAATTACATCCAGATTTTCACCTTCTCACTAAGAGGGAGTTTGCGTCACCACATTGGGCACACGAACCACAGTAACCACCACATTCAACAACACCACCGACCGTATGGATGCTGGTGCCGATTTATTCGTGCCAACACAGAACACACAATGTTACATGCACATTATTATTCCCCAAAGGTCAAGCCACACACACGGCCACAAGCAACCAACCTGAGGGATGCGCTTGCAGATACAGGCAGCAAGAGCAGTCGAGTTCTACTCATGATATTGTGATCACCGGGGGCAGCTTGTCTGACAGACCGCCGATCATCCTCTCCGCATGCACTCCACGTTCGCCCGTGCGTACCCTTACAACGTCCGCGACGGGTATCACTGGGAAAAAGGGCAGAAAAAACAGATGAGGCCTAAGCATAGGGATCATGATGAGGTGTGTCTAAGGTACTAGAGATCATGATTCCTAGGTTTCTAAAAACACAAATCAGCTGTGGGAAAGCATTGGGATACTATGCACGTGAAACAGCACTTCAGGACTAAAACACACACTTCTGGAGGGCGTGTATGTTGTTGCGATACTCTGTTTAGTGTCCACTAATACTCCCTCTGTAGCTTAATATAAGACGTATTTTTGACATAACGAGAATGTCAAAAAACGTTTTATATTATGTTACGGAGGGAGTAGTTCGGTATTGCGGTTAGCTTCCTGCAGATATACATTTCAGAATGGCAAATACTAAATGACAGTAACGACTGTACGGAAATAAGATTAAACCCGACAGCGTGATTGCAGACTTCTAACAGTTGCCAAGAAAACTTTGCACTTACAGAATATCTTTCCATCGCCAATTTCTCCAGTTCTGGCCTTCTCAATTATTTTGTCAATTACTGGCTCAACCTGGACAGTGCAAAAATACATTAACATAATGCAAAACAAAACCTTCAAAGAGATACACAGAATGGACAGCACAAATATTTTAACAATACTCTATGTATAAGTGAACAGCAAAGCAAATTGTATCATAGAGAAGGTAACTATTTGTATCACAGAGAAAATTATATCATTTCGATGCTATGATCAGCTATCTCAACCAGAGGGTATTAAAGATGTGTACTTTCTTTTTCAGGATTAATAAAAAAACAAGCTATTACCTGCTCCTTGCACACAACTATTTCCATTTTAACTTTAGCAATAAATGTATCTTCTGAAAATTCTGACCCTGCAAACCAACAATGAGCAAGCATCAGCATAAGAACTTAGAACTGCATAAGGTAAAGTAGTTACTGAATAGCACTAAGGATTAATATACATGATCAATTAGGCATGTAAAATGACAATACTGATATGAATGCCAAAATTACTCAGAAGAATCCATGTCTTTATCCCGATGTTTCTCTAATTCCCAGCCATTTCCTCCTGAAGTTGTTGCAATACTTTCTCCTGCTTGCCCATTATCTTTTCAGGTCATATTTTGCTCATGGGTATCCACTTTCCCAAGAAACATGACATAAACAGCAGTAGAATAAATCCATATTTTGTGAGATAGTTGACTTGAACTAATAATCAGTCCAATATATGTTTCTACATATACAGAACCTAATTTCATATGAGTTGCTCAGTGTACTAATATCACTTAAGCATATACAGAGTATAAGACTGTGTTCAATCTTTAGTTGTTAACATTCCTCGAGGACCTAAATAAAACAAGAACGGAAATGTAAGAGAGGAAGGTACTAATGAGAAACATCAATATAACTTCTCAAAGCTTCACCTGGTTTCTACTGCTATCAACTTGGGTGTGATTCAAACTCATTCTAGTTGTTGCAATTGGCTTGTACTCATAACCAACCATCAAGATGCTCGAATGTTTGATACAGAAAATAGAGAAAATGGTGCAATAATGTGAAGTAGGAACTGTGTTACAGATATTTCAAGCCAATATACTACATCAAAAGAAATTAAAATGTAATCTCAAGTGCAACATTTGTAATAATCAAGGGTTGCTTCCAGTCCCTGAATATCTGCAGCTTCTTTAAAACAGAAACATACAAACCACAAAGGATATCCCAGCACAGAACAATACAATCAACAAAATCAGGCAAAGCAAATTACAGCCTTTTTTACCAAATGGAGGACTGGAGGGAACTAACATGACCACGTTCAAGGGGGTGTGGTAATGATTTGTTAATCGTTAATGAAAACCATTTCTAACGACAATCACTGACCCATTCCTTTCACAATACAATGCAACGTTAGCTCTAGGGAACACATAAACACAAGGATCACAACTGATGGAAGCAGAAACTATACACGACGAATCACAAACACTGAAATAGAGTTCAGCAATTTAGGCGCCACAACCACGAGCCGGGCCAATACCTTCGTACCGCTCCGTCGACCCGCCCTGACGCCCCATAACCCCGCACATCAGACACCGTCACGCCTCTGATCCCCATTTCTAGCAAACCCTGCAGAATTTCCGTGGAGCTATTTGAACGAACACCTCGCGTACGTGAAAGAACTTGACAGACGGCTTGCAACAGTAGCCGCACTCACCGACGAGACGTGCGACACCCTCCATGGCCTGCACCAATTCGGCACGATTCACCATGGGTAAGTCAAATCTACAAACAAACCAGGAAGGCCCCGAAGCTCACTGGTATGCTGACGCACTGACCTCAGGATGGCCTCGATCTTGTAGAACTCCGAGTCCGGCAGGTACCCTGAAAAGGCGATGGATGAAAAAAAATGAGCTCGATCAAGGACCCGAACGGAGGCGTAAACATCGCGTCCCGGCGAGGGGGTAGAGGAGTCCCGGACCTGGGGAGGGAGCGCTCTGGGCGCGCGCGGGAGTGGCCGGGCGGCGATGACGGGCCGCGTTGACCTGGAGCCTAGACCAACGCGGCGGGAGAAGGCGGGCGGTTAGGAAGGGTCGCCGGCGATGTGCATCGTGGGGAAGGAGACCGCCGGATAGGGTACCCACCGCGGAAGAAGTCGCCGGCGACATGATGAACGCAGTTGTTGGCGATTCAGTGTCGTCTGGTGAGCAGTACTGACTACTGTTTCCTCGCTCGGTCACAAGGTCAGACAATCCACAGTTATCGACTGAAAATAATATACGCCACTGTACAAAAACGTGTTTAATAACCATTATATAATCTCGGCCGTTCAGGAATACGAAGGGTCGACCTCTCTTAGCGCATGTACAAGGGTGTCTAGTCAGCTGTCTGTGAGGAATGACAATTAGGATTTCAGATGATGTGGAGGAGAGAGAACGAAGAGAGAGAAAACGTCCGTCGGTAGAATTACCAACGATCTGTAGCGCTGAAAATCCGGTCGCTATAGATAGCCTTCTACCATTGCACGGAGTGCCGTCTGCAAAGCTGCCTGCAATTGCCTGATGAGGATACAGACCTAGGGTAGGGTCATAGGCCTGACCTACACACCCTACCCAAGATCAATACCCCAGAAGATGAGAAGACCAAGAATCCACTCGACGATGCAATCACTCGACCAGAATTCTCTACCTTCACTCGACCATATGGGAATCACTCGACTACATCAAATACCAGGAGTCGGTAGGACGCGCAACGGCCAGATATTCATTCCTTAGTCTTCATGGGCATTAAGAGTATTTAATGTCGGCGTTACCAGTAACGCCCCTTACTTTATGTACATTAGTTCCCTTGTAATGGAGGCAGGTTGGGGTCCTGGCGCACTCTATATAAGCCACCCCCTACTCTGGCACAAGGGTTCGCACTCTTTTTAATACAACACACATAATCCAATCGACCGCCTCCGGGCACCGAGACGTAGGGCTATTACTTCCTCAGAGAAGGGCCTGAACTCGTAAATCTCGTGTGTACATCTTCACCACAGCTAAGATCTTGCCTCTCCATACCTACCCCCCTTTCTACTGTCAGGTTTAGAACCACGACAGTTGGCGCCCACCTTGAGGCAGGTATCTTAGCGACTTATTGGTGAAGTTGCAAGTTTTTCCGATCACCATCATCATGGTTTCCGGCGGCGGATTGGCTGAGGGCCGCGAGATCCGTCTCGGCGCGCTCGTTTTCGTCGCTGACGACTCCGCGTGGCTCCAAGAAGCTCCCCTGAACACTGAGGCGCTCCCCGCCCGAGGAGCGACGCACTTTCGCGCGTGCGTTCGGGGCGTTCTTCTTCGGCAGCCGTCGACTCAATACCAGTCGGCTCCAATGGTGTCCCCCCCCCCCCCGCTGTCCGCCGACGCAAGCGATCCGGTCGATCGCGGCTTCAGCGGTGGGTGAAACACGCGGTGGCTCAGCAATCGACCACCCATCAAGTCGCGGCAATCGAGCTCGACGAAACTCTCCACGGCATGTTCGATCTATCGACTGGCTCCGCGGAGACCGCATCCGAATGCGATAGCAGCGATCCTGTGGCCGAAGTCTTAATGGTCGATGGGCCTCACAGCCCACCTAGTTTCCGCCGCGAGGGCGATGGAGACAGAGGCGGCGATCCGTCGCACGCCCACGAGGAATACCGACCCGAGCCCCTCTCTTCTCAGCAGAGGGAAGAACTTCGTCACCCGAACATGGATGCACTCCACACCCCCATCGTAGGGGAAACCCCCGAGGCTCGGGCCTTGGAGGAGGTGCACTTAGCTAATTTGGCTGAGCGCACTTGACTGGATAACCTCCAGCGGGCTCTCGACGAGCGCGCTCAGGAGCGGATCCATGAGTCCAGTCGACGACAACTCTTTCCGCCTCCACCTAAGGTATGCCGCACTCCGATTCAAAATCTCACAGCCGCAGCACGCATAGCAGAGTCGACCCAACCCTCCCAGTCAGAGGCTGGCAGAGGGTTGATGCAAATCCGGGCTCTGCTCAGGGCGGTAGGAGAGCAGAATACATTAGTATCTCAGTCGCGAAACAGGATCCGCAGCAGATCCGTTGCAGCGGACACGGTTCAGTCGGCTCACAGCCCCAGATCACCTCCGCGGCATGAAGGGCGTAGGCAATATGATCATCCGCTCGACCATGACAATTGCCGTCGAGGACCCACGCCTCCCCCGAGGAGTGCATCGTATGTGCCTCGGCGGAACAATGACAGGCACCGTCATAGTGGTGAGCGCAGAGCTTCAGTCGACCCAAGGGAACCTGGCTTTGACGCGAGATCTATCCTCGTTCAAGGCCTGGTTGACCGAAACAGGGCGCACAGAGAAGACCCAGGCAGAGACCGTCCAAGTGGCAGTCGAGTGCATGTTTCTGGTCCCGAGTGTTTTAGCAGAGCCATCAGAGCAGTAGTGATTCCACCCAACTTCAGGTTAGCGTCCGAGGTCAGTAAGTTCACCGGTGAATCCAAGCCAGAAACTTGGCTTGAAGATTACCGAGTGGCTGTGCAGATTGGGGGCGGCAACGACGAGATAGCAATGAAGCATCTCCCTCTTATGTTGGAGGGGTCGGCCCGAGCGTGGCTAACTCAGTTGTCTCCAGGCAGTATTCACAGTTGGGAAGAGCTATCCCAAGTGTTCGTGAGAACTTTCGAGGGCACGTGCAAGCGACCAGCAGGGTTGCCCGAGCTGCAGCATTGTGTGCAGAAGCCGAATGAGACTTTGAGGGAGTTCATCCAGAGATGGTCCACTTTGCATCATACCGTCAAGAATAGTTCAGAGCATCAAGCTATATGCGCCTTCAAGTAAGGCGTCAAGTACAGGGACTTGGTCTTGAAATTCGGTCGGACTGGAGATATGACTCTGGCTCGGATGATGGAGATAGCCACCTGGTACACTAACGGGGAAGAAGAGGATCGACTCCGTAGCGGGAAGAGCAAACCGGTCGGCCAAGGCGCCGGTGGAGGTAACTCCAGTCGGAAGCAGAAGCGTAAAGCTGAGCCAGTAGCTCCTAGAGAAATCGCAGCAGTGAATCAAGGAAAGTTTAAGGGAAAACCTAAGGGGCCCTGGCCCCCTAAGAAGGTGAAGGATAAGGAAGGAAATGATGTGATGGATTTGCCATGCCACATCCACACGAAGAAAGATGAGGAAGGTAATCTGATTTACCCGAAGCATACCACTCGGCAGTGTCGACTCCTGATCCAGCAGTTCCGAGAGAAACCGCCCAATGAGAAGGAAAATGAGTCAGACAAGGAGGAAGATGAAGAGGAAGACGATGGTTATCCCAAAGTCATTTTCACTCTGATGATTTTTGCTGATGTTGAAAGCAAGAGTCGATTGAAGGTCATCAACAGAGAAGTGAACATCGTCGCCCCCAGGGAGAAGACTGCCTATCTGAGATGGTCTCAGACGGCCATCGCATTTGACCAGTCAGACCATCCAGCTCGTGTGGCCACCCCTGGGAGGCAAGCACTGGTGGTCGACCCTGTGGTTGGGGGCACTCGACTGACCAAAGTATTGATGGATGGTGGCAGTGGCCTGAACATCCTTTACGCTAAGACCTTGAAGGGGATGGGCATTCCGATGTCCAAACTTAGTAAGAGCAACATGAGTTTCCACGATGTTATCCCTGGGAAGAAAGCCGAATCACTCGGCCAGATCGCCCTCAACGTGGTTTTCGGTCATTCCAAGCATTACCGTAAGGAGAAGTTGACATTTGAAGTCGTGGATTTCCAGAGCGCCTATCATGCCATTTTGGGCAGGCCAGCCTATGCACGTTTTATGGCCCGACCATGTTATGTGTACCTCAAGCTGAAGATGCCTGGCCCCAAAGGTGTGATAACAGTAACTGGCAATCGACAGAAGGCAGAGGAATGCTTTCAGAAAGGTTCCAAAATCGCCGATGCTCAGATGGCAGTAGTCGGATTGCAAGAGTATCAGAAGAGTGCAGCTCCGAGTGATTTGCTTCGAGCCAAGAAGCCCGCTACAGACTCTGCATTTCAGTCGACTGGTGAAACAAAGCCTATTCATATTCACCCGACCGATCCCAACGCTGCGCCGACTCATATTTCAATGACGCTCGACAGCAAATAGGAAGAAGCGCTCATCCAGTTCCTCCGTGAGAACTGGGACATCTTCGCATGGAAACCCTCTGACATGCCAGGTGTACCCAGGGGACTGGCTAAGCACCGTTTGCGTGTCGACCCCAAAGTAAAACCCGTCAAAGAGCATCTTCGGCGGTCCGTCGTGCAGAAGAGGAAAGCAATTGGCGAAGAAGTGGCTCGACTGTTGGCAGCAGAGTTCATCCGTGAAATCTACCACTCCGAGTGGTTAGCCAATGTAGTCATGGTTCCTAAGAAGGATGATTCACTCCGTATGTGCATCGATTTCAAGCATATCAATCGGGCCTGCCCGAAAGATCACTTCCCTCTCCCTCGCATCGATCAGATTGTCGACTCGACTGCGGGGTGCGAGCGCTTGTCTTTCCTAGATGCGTATTCCGGATACCATCAGATCTGACTGTATGGTCCCGATGAAATAAAAACAGCCTTCATCACCCCATTCGGGTGCTTTTGCTATGTTACCATGCCTTTCGGTTTGAAAAATGCCGGATCATGAGAATGATTCAGAAGTGTCTGCTCACTCAAATCAGTCGGAATGTGGAAGCATACATGGACGACATTGTGGTCAAGTCTCGCAAAGGTTCCGACCTATTGACTGACCTTGCAGAAACCTTTGCCAATCTGAGGAGGTACGATATCAAGCTTAATCCGTCAAAATGCACGTTCGGAGTTCCAGGAGGAAAGTTACTCAGTTGTCTCGTTTCCGAGTGAGGGATCGACGCCAATCCAGAAAAAGTTGATACCATCCTCCGAATGAAACGCCTCATGCGAGTGCATGACGTTCAAAAGCTGACTGGTTGTCTGGCCGCCCTAAGTCGATTCATTTCTCGTCTCGGTGAAAAGGCATTGCCTCTTTACCGACTGATGAAGAAGTCTGATAAGTTCGAGTGGACTGATGAAGCTGACGCAACATTTGCAGAGCTCAAAACCCTGCTTTCCACCCAGCCAGTGCTCGCTGCACCAATCAGCAAAGAGCCTTTACTGCTTTATATTGCAGCCACTGGACAAGTTGTCAGCACAGTACTCACGATCGAGCGAGAAGAAGATGGAAAAGCTTACAAGGTTCAACGCCTGGTCTATTATCTCTCTGAAGTTTTGACTCCATCCAAGCAACGATACCCACATTATCAGAAGCTTGTCTATGGAATATACATGACCATGAAGAAATTCGCGCACTATTTCTCTGACCACTCCATTACAGTCATCAGCGACGCGCCACTATCTGAAATTCTGAATAACAGAGACGCCACTAGTCGAGTAGCAAAATGGGCGATTGAACTCCTTCCATTAGATATCAAGTTCGAGGCAAAGAAGGCTATCAAGTCCCAAGCTATTGCAGATTTCCTTGCCGAGTGGATTGAGCAACAACTGCCGACTCAATTTCACTCGGAGCATTGGACTATGTTCTTTGATGGCTCCAAGATGTTGAATGGTTCAGGCGCTGGAGTAGTTTTGGTATCTCCCCGCGGAGACAGGATCAGTTATGTTCTCCAGATTCATTTTGATTCCTCCAATAACGAAGCCGAATATGAAGCACTCCTATACGGGTTGCGTATGTCCATATCACTTGGCGTCCGTCGCCTTATGGTCTATGGCGACTCAGATTTGGTGGTCAACCAAGTGATGAAGGAATGGGATGTCAGGAGCCCAGCCATGACTGGTTACTGCAACGCAGTGAGAAAGCTGGAGAAGAGGTTTGAAGGGTTGGAGCTCCACCACATTCCCCGACTGAAAAATCAAGCTGCAGATGAGTTAGCCAAGATAGGTTCAAAGAGAGAGGCCATTCCCCGAAACGTGTTTCTGGAACATATTCATTCACCTTCAGTTCAGGAAGATCCTTTCACTGAGGAGTCACCGCAGCCCAAGAGCGCCACAGATCCGACTAAAGTTGAAATCCCAGTCGTGGTCGACTTAGTCATGGAGGTTTTGGTCATCACTCCCGACTGGATAGTGTCATACATCGCTTACATTCTTAGGAAGGAACTCTCAGAGGATGAGGAAGAGGCTTGATACGTCTCCAACGTATCTATAATTTTTTATTACTCCATGCTACTTTGTCTACTGTTTTGGACTATATTGGGCTTTATTTTCCACTTTCATATTATTTTTGGGACTAACCTATTAACCGGAGTCCCAGCCCAGAATTGCTGTTTTTTGCCTATTTCGGTATTTTGAAGAAACAGAATATCAAATGGAGTCCAAACGGAATAAAACCTTCGGGAACATGATTTTCTCACCGAACGTGATCCAGGAGACTTGGACCCTGTCGTGGATCTAAGTCTGACAGTAGAGTGGGGGTAGGTATGGAGAGGCAAGGTTCTAGCTATGGAGAGGTTGTAAACACAAGAGATGTACGAGTTCAGGCCCTTCTCGGAGGAAGTAAAAGCCCTACGTCTCGGAGCCCGGAGGCGGTCGAGTGGATTATGTGTATATGGAGTACAGGGTGCCGAACCCTTCTGCCTGTGGAGGGGGTGGCTTATATAGAGTGCGCCAGGACCCCAGCCAACCCACATAATGAAGGGTTTAAGGTACATTAAGTCTGGGGCGTTACTGGTACGCCCCACATAAAGTGTCTTTACTATCATAAAGTCTACTTAATTACAGACCGTTGTAGTGCAGAGTGCCTCTTGACCTTCTGGTGGTCGAGTGAGTCTTCGTGGTCGAGTCCTTCAAGTCAGTCGAGTGAGTCCCTCGTAGGTCGACTGGAAGGTGATCTCTTCTAAGGGTGTCCTCGGGCAGGGTACTTAGATCAGGTCTGTGACCCTACCCTAGGTACATGACTCCATCATTAGCCCCGAATGGATTGAGGCTTGAGTGATGAAGGAGTTGATGTTGTTTCCGATTAGCCTTCGCATACTGGTCGTGCGTTGTTTTGAAAAAAATCTCTTTGTTGATAGTGAGCAACTTTTCTTCAATCGACTCGATCCATTCTTTTCCTTCGTCGAGTGATCTTTTGGACTTCGCCGATTTCCGAGCGACGGATCGCAGGAAATCCCGCGTTTGGCGGACCAATCTGCCGTTCGCGGATTCCGCGGGATGCGAAATTTGGGGAAGCGCGCGAAGCAGGGCGGACCGCGGTGTTCGGACGGGACAGGGCATAGACGCCTCGATCTCCGCGCCGCTTTTTTCGCCACGTATCGCGTCCGCGTAACTGTTCAGGATATGATTAGATCGACCGGGCCCACCTGTCATCCACTCGGAAGGGATCTTATAAATGCGCCCGGCGAGGGTTTTTTGAACAGTGCCTCAGCATTCTCTCTCTGTTCCCTTCGTCTCCGCCCAACGCGCTCGCTCTTGCCTCCGCACAACTTCCCCTCGCGCGTCCCGCCGGCAGCCATGGTCAAGGAGAAGACAGCGGCATTGGAACGCGCGAAGAAGGCGTCGGCGACGGAGAAGGCGAAGGGGAGATCCACCAGTCGTGGCGGGTCTTCGTCTAGATCTCGCCTGCCGAAAGGCTAGGTCCAGGGAGATTGGATTCAGTCGACCATCACGGAGAAGGATCTCCTCGACATGGCCAACGAGGGCCTGATCCCTCATGGAGCTGCGAGGCTTCCGGGGAAAGAGTGGCAGCCCCAGCCGGAAGAGGGTGAGTGCGTGCTTCTGGCTACCCATGTCGACCGCGGATTTTCTTTGCCGCCGAGCATTTTCTTCCGTGGTTTCTTGAACTTCTTTGGAGCGCAACTCCACCACTTCACCCCGAATTCTATCGCCTATCTTGCCGCGTTCGTGTCCATGTGTGAGGGTTTCCTGGGTTGTCGACCGCATTGGGGCTTGTTCAAGCACATATTCACGTGTCGCTCTTAGACTGTGAAGAAGGCGAGCCCAGGCGACGAAAAAACCCGAGTTGTCCAAATGTGTGGGGGTCTGGGGATCCAGGTGAGGAACAAGAGCACCTTCCCAGCCATGACATTTCCTGAGTCAGTGAGAGGCTGGCAGTCGACCTGGTTCTACTGCCAGGATCAGTCGACGCCGGGGCAGTCGAGTGGACTCCCTCAGTTCACCATGGGCCGAGTGAACAAGCCCTCCTCTCTGAAGGTGATTCCGGAAGAGAAAGCTGACGTGAAGATGCTGATGGAGCGTGTAGTTCAGTTGGTTCGGGAGGGAGTGATGGGTATGGATCTCCTGGAGGTTTTTCTTAGGCGCCGTATCCAGCCTCTTCAGTTCCGGAGCCATTGCATGTGGTTGTACTGCAGGACTGAGGATGTGACTCGGGTCAATCCAGAAGCAGTCGACGATGCCACTCTGGAAAGGTGGATGGCCGATGTTACTGGGAACAAGGATAACCCTCGCGGAGCCAGAAGGATTCCTCCGCTCGACCACCACAGTGATCCAAACAAGGTATGTCTGCTCCACTTCCCATTGTATTCTTGTCACATTTATTTCTGTTTTCTCTGCCGATCGGCCGACTGATCTTTGTCTTGATGTCTATCAGGTCCTCACTGAGCTGTACTCGATGCCCAATGGAGCACATGCTCCGACTGAGGAGGGAGAAGCGAGCGGGGGCGAGAGCCAGGAGGAGGAGTGGGACTCGGACGCCGCTGAGGATGATGATGACGATGATGACGATGATGATGATGAGGAGGAGGAGGAGGAGAACGAAGAAGAGGAGGAGGAGGAGGTCGCACCACCGCGCTCGGAAAGGCGGTCGAAGCTTGTCCATGACCCTGCGACTGAACGTGGCAAGGGGGTTGCGACTGTTACACAGTCGACTAAGCGCCCTCGGACCACCTCTCCGGCGCCGACTGAAAAGGCGTCAAAGCAGCCCAGGGCGGCCCCGTCAAAGCCGACCAAGCTCCTGCCGAAGATGAAGGTGTCCATCCCCACCATATCAGGGTAATCATGCTACTTAAGTCTTCTTGTTTTGTGCGAACTTTATCTCTGGTTGGCGCTGGAGTTAGTCGACTGATTCTTTGGAGTTGCAGTGCTGCTACTTCTGAGACCTCAGCCCGGGCTGACGACCATGAGATGGAGGACGCAGCAACCTCAAAACCTGGTACTATACTCTTAACACCGTTTCTAGTCGACTGACTCATGATCTCTAAACCTGATTCTTTTCTGTAGCTCCATCCAATGTTGTTATCACTCTCCCTGATGATGATGAAGATGAGGAACCGCTGAAGCACAGAAGGAGTAGGAAAGCGTCTGCCGGCAGGGTGCCCCAGGATGTGACGGTGCCTGAGACTCTGGTCGCGGAGGAAGAGAACACCACTCGACACACTGTGTCCTTCGCAGATCCACTGACGAGTGCTCTGCAGCCCTCCCTCTTCACGACACACCACGTCCCAGAGGACCAAGCTGGCGCCGCGAAGGAGGCGATACGCCAGGCAGGGATCATGATGGAGCAGTTGAAGACCATCCGGGATGCGAGCCAGGCAGCTTACGACGCCAGTTCCGCCCTTCAAAGCAATGTTCAGGTCAGTCGACCACCACTTGTTCTGTTAGGACATGCTATCAAAAACTTTTCTTTCCAGAATTTATAGTAATCACCCACTGGGTGTGTCGATTTAAACTCCGTGTTAGCGGGGGCACGCTGAGTGCACCCGCTGGGTGTAGTCCCCAAGCCTAAGGTCGACTGCTGGCAGTCGGCCTTAGGCTTTATAAGTTCAGTCTTTCCGTCATTCGACTATGGCGAATGGATTTCGCGAACCGGTGGGGGCACGCTGAGTGCACCCACTGGGTGTAGTCCCCGAGACTGTGGTCGACTGCTTGCAGTCGATTACAGTCTTAAAGAATACATCTTGTTTTTTTTTGAGGTCGACTGGTCGACTCTGTCTTCAATAGGATTAGTGGGGGCACGCTGAGTTCACCCACTGGGTGTAGTCCCCGAGACTACGGTCGAATGCTTGTGTTCGGCTGTAGTCTTAGAAACGCATGATTTTTCCTTTTCCACTCGGAAGTGAATTATCTTTGACATTTAGTCGATTGATTCTTCGCAGAGATCCTATGACCTTGCGGCTTGCTACACTGAGCTGGAAAACAAGCACATTCAGCTCGAGCTGGATTTGAAGCTGGCTCAGGAGAATCTGACGAAGGCAAAGGAGGAGACCAAAGGTATGTTTGGTGAGACCTTGACGACTGCTTTTTCCCTTTACTTGTTTCAAAATCTGATCTTGCTGTAACTTGCAGGTAAGGTGAAGGAGGCCCAACAGAAAAAAGACCTTGAACTAGCTGAGAAGATCAAGCTTGCTGACGAGAAGTTAGCTTTAGTCACCAAGCTTGAGCAAGAAAATACCAATCTGAAAGCTGCTCTTGGGAAGAAAAATGATCTGGAGGCCTTCCTGAGTGGTCTTGCCAAGAAGCTGTTCCTTATGCTTGAAGGTAAACCTTTACGCTAAACAATCATTTTCAACTGTGATTTCTCCATTCGACCATTGCCTTGACTCGGTGATCGCCCTTGCAGAATTTTGTCAAGACTTTGAAGAAGAGACTAGCCGGCTGGAACCAAACCTTGACCCCGTCAATTCTCCGGTGAACGACGAAGTTGCCATGAATGTTTTCCGACTGGATTCCCGTGTTGCAGCTGTCGTGGACTATCTTGCAAGGCTGAAGGTCGCCACATCTCGCATCGACTCAACGCTCTGGCCCAGGGAGACACTCCAGCACGACCTCGAGTCACTGATGGCTCGCTTGAACACGGTCCCTGGTTGAGTGCAGGAGTGAAAAAAGTCCTCGGCTCGGTGCGGTGCAGATGTTGCTCTGTGTCTGGCCCGAGTTCACTGCAAAGATGCGCGAGAAGACAAGCTGGCGGCCTCCGGGTGGCCAACACCAAGAAACACGACTTCAGGTCCTTTATGGAAACTTTCATTGCTCCTGCCACTCGGATCGCAGATGGAATTGATCTTGATGAGTTTGTTGCACCTTCCAGCCCTCCACAGGAGGGGTAAAAAACTTCTTTTAAGCTCGACGCTTTAAATTTGCCTCGGTATGCCGAGTGGAGTTGTAACCGATAATACTTAACAGGCTTAGCGCCTGAGCACTTTCGGTTCCTTTAAGTATCGTTCCGAACATGAATTTGATGTTTGAATATGATTGCTTTTGGCTTGAAATGTCTTTTGCAGGTTCAAAGCAAGACGCTCACTGTAGTCGACTTATTCCTTAACCCACTTAGGCGAGCACTGGGCTGCAGCTAAGCCCCCAAGTGAGAGGTTTGCTCTTTACTCGGTAGGATTTTTATATCTTAGGCGAGCACTGGGCTGCAGCTAAGCTCCCGAGTGAGAGGTTTGCTCTTCACTCGGTAGGATTTTTATATCTTAGGCGAGCACTGGGCTGCAGCTAAGCCCCCGAGTGAGAGGTTTGCTCTTCACTCGGTAGGATTTTTATATCTTAGGCGAGCACTGGCCTGCAGCTAAGACCCCGAGTGAGAGGTTTGCTCTTCACTCGATAGGATTTGGATAACTTAGGCGAGTACTTGGACTGCAGCTAAACCTCCGAGTGGAAGTCTGGCTTACCACTCGGTAGGATTTTTATAACTTAGGCGAGTACTTGGACTGCAGCTAAGCCTCCGAGTGGAAGTCTGGCTTACCACTCGGTAGGATTTTGATAACTTAGGCGAGTACTTGGACTGCAGCTAAGCCTCCGAGTGGAAGTCTGGCTTACCACTCGGTAGGATTTTATTTAATCTTAGGCGAAACGGATTCGCAGCTAAGCCTCCGAGTGGGAGTCTGGCTCACCACTCGGTAAGGATTTTTACAAACTTAGGCGAAACGGATTCGCGGCTAAGTCACCCACTGAGGGAAAAAATTTATTGGACAAAAATAAAAAGTGACAAAAATTATGGAGGAACTATGACACTATTATTTTGAAATCCATGAACTACAGGAGTACTTTATTGCAACTCATCCGAGTGATAAACTTAAGTGTAAAATGGGCGGAGTAGTTTCGCGTTCCAAGCTCGGGGCTCGTTGATATCATGTTCGACGTTGTAAAGACGGTACGCCCCGTTGTGGAGAACTTTGATGACAATGAAGGGTCCTTCCCAAGAAGGAGCAAGCTTGTGTGGTTTCTTCTGATCCACTCGGAGGACTAAATCTCCTTCTTGGAAGGCTCGACCCCTCACATTTCTGGCGTGGAAACGACGCAAATCTTGTTGGTAGATGGTCGATCGGATCAGAGCCATCTCCCTTTCTTCCTCTAAAAGGTCGACTGCGTCCTGCCGCGCTTGTTCAGCTTCTGCTTCGTTGTAGATCTCAACTCGAGGAGCATTGTGGAGAAGATCACTCGGCAAGACTGCTTCAGCTCCGTAGACCAAGAAGAATGGAGTTCTTCCGGTCGATCGATTAGGTGTGGTCCGCAGTCCCCAAAGCACCGAGGGAAGTTCGTCGACCCACGCTCCAGCTGCATGCTTGAGATCACGCATCAGCCGGGGTTTCAATCCCTTGAGAATCAGGCCATTGGCTCGCTCTGCTTGTCCATTCGTCTGCGGATGGGCGACTGAAGCGTAGTCGACTCGTGTGCCTTGAGAGTTGCAGAAATCCCTGAATTCCTTCGAGTCAAAGTTCGACCCATTATCCGTAATGATGCTGTGCGGGACTCCATATCTGAATATCAGTTCCCTGATGAAGCTAACAACAGTACCGGTGTCAAGGTTCTTGATTGGTTTAGCCTCAATCCACTTGGTGAACTTGTCGACTGCCACCAGTACATGCGTGAAGCCACTTCGACCTATTCTCAAAGGACCGACCATGTCCAACCCCCATACCGCGAAAGGCCAGACGAGTGGAATGGTCTTCAGAGGTGATGCAGGCTTGTGCGACATATTCGAGTAGAACTGACATCCCTTGCACTTATCCACTATTTCCTTCGCCATCTCATTCGCCTTTGGCCAGTAAAATCCGGCTCGGTATGCTTTGGCCACGATGGTCCGAGAGGACGCATGATGACCACAGGTCCCCGAGTGAATATCATTAAGGATGATTCGACCTTCGTCTGGTGTTATGCACTTCTGACCAACTCCAGTCGCGCTTTCTCTATATAACTGTCCTTTGATTACGGTAAAGGCTTTAGATCGACGGACGATCTGTCGAGCCTCTTCCTCATCCTCCGGAAGCTCTTTTCTCAGGATATACGCGATATACGGAACTGTCCAGTCGGGAATGACCGCCAAGACCTCCATGACCAAGTCGACCACTGCTGGGACTTCAACCTCAGTCGGATCTGTGGCACTCTTGGGCTGTGGAGCTTCTTCGGTGAAAGGATCTTCTTTGACTGACGGAGTGTGTATATGCTCCAAGAACACACCACTCGGAATGGCTCCTCTCTTGGAACCTATCTTTGCTAGATCATCAGCTGCTTGATTTTTCAGTCGGGGTATATGATGGAGCTCCAACCCCTCGAACTTCTTTTCCAGCTTCCTCACTGCACTGCAGTATCCAGTCATGGCTGGGCTTCTCACGTCCCACTCCTTCATCACTTGGTTGACCACTAAATCTGAATCGCCATAGACCATCAGGCGACGGACGCCGAGTGAAATGGCCATGCGCAATCCGTATAAGAGGGCCTCATACTCTGCCTCATTGTTAGAGGAATCAAAGTGAATCTGGAGCACATATCTGAGCTTATCTCCTCTGGGGGAAACCAGGACAACCCCAGCACCGGAACCATTCAACATCTTAGAGCCATCAAAAAACATGGTCCAATGCTCCGAGTGAACTTCAGTCGGCTGCTGCTGTTCAATCCACTCGGCGAGGAAATCTGCTATTGCCTGGGACTTAATGGCTTTCTTTGCCTCAAACTTGATATCAAGGGGAAGAAGTTCAATCGCCCATTTCGCCACTCGACCAGTTGCATCTCTGTTGTGCAAAATCTCTGATAGTGGAGCGTCGCTGAGGACTGTGATGGAATGATCAGAGAAATAATGAGCAACCTTCTTTGTGGTCATGTATATTCCATACACAAGCTTCTGATAATGAGGATATCTCTGCTTGGATGGAGTCAAGACTTCAGACAAATAATACACTGGGCGCTGAACTTTGAAAGCTTTTCCTTCTTCTTCTCGCTCGACCGTAAGCACATTACTGACGACTTGTCCTGTGGATGCGATATAAAGCAACAGAGGCTCTTTGCTGATTGGAGCAGCAAGCACCGGCTGGGTGGAGAGCAGAGCTTTTAGCTCGGCAAACGCTGCATCAGCTTCTGGAGTCCACTCGAACTTGTCTGCCTTCTTCATCAGTCGGTAAAGAGGCAATGCCTTTTCACCAAGTCGTGAGATGAATCGACTTAATGCGGCCAAGCATCCAGTAAGCTTCTGGACATCGTGCACTCGCACAGGGCGTTTCATTCGGAGAATAGTGCCGATCTTTCCTGGATTAGCGTCGATCCCTCGCTCGGAAACGAGAAAACCGAGTAACTTGCCACCAGGAACTCCGAATGTGCACTTTGATGGATTGAGCTTGATATCATACCTTCTGAGGTTGGCAAATGTTTCGGCGAGGTCAGCGAGCAGGTCGGAACCTTTTCGTGACTTGACGACGATATCATCCATATACGCTTCCACATTCCGACTGATTTGAGTGAGTAGACACTTCTGAATCATTCGCATAAATGTGGCTCCGGCATTCTTGAGGCCGAATGGCATGGTGATATAGCAGAAGCACCCGAATGGAGTGATGAAAGCTGTTTTTACCTCGTCGGGTCCGTACAGACGGATCTGGTGGTACCCGGAGTAGGCGTCTAGAAAAGACAATCTCTCGCATCCCGCGGTCGAGTCAACAATTTGATCTATGCGAGGGAGAGGAAAATGATCTTTCGGGCAGGCCCGGTTGATGTGCTTGAAATCAATGCACATTCGGAGCGATTTGTCCTTCTTGGGAACCATGACGACATTAGCGAGCCACTCGGAGTGGTATATCTCTCGGATAAATCCTGCCGCCAACAGTCGACCCACTTCCTCACCAATGGCTTTTCTCTTCTAGACGGCGGACCGCCGAAGATGTTCTTTGACTGGTTTTGCTGATGAGTCGACTCTTAGGCGATGCTCAGCCAGTCCCCTGGGAACACCTGGCATGTCAGCGGGCTTCCATGCAAAAATGTCCCAGTTCTCACGGAGGAACTGGATGAGCGCTTCTTCCTATTTCGGGTCGAGTGTTGTGGAGATGTGGGTCGATGCTGCATCGGGGTCGGTCGGGTGAATGTGAACAGGCTTCATCTCACCGGACTACTGAAATGCAGATTCTGTGGCGGGTTTCTTGGATCGCAGCAAATCACTCGGATCTGCGTTTTGCTTGTATTCTTCAAACTCGACCGCTGTCACCTGGGAATCAGCAATCTTTGAGCCCTTCTGAAAGCACTCTTCTGCCTTTTTCCGATCACCGGTGACAGTGATCACTCCTTTGGGGCCGGGCATCTTCAATTTGAGGTACACGTAACATGGTCGAGCCATGAACCGTGCATAAGCTGGTCTCCCCAAAATGGCATGATATGCACTCTGAAAATCCACGACCTCAAACGTCAACTTCTCTTTGCGAAAATGTTTCGAATCACCAAACACCATGTCCAGAGCTATTTGGCCGAGTGACTCGGCTTTCTTCCCTGGTATAACTCCATGAAAGCTCATGTTACTGGTGCTCAATCGGGACATCGGAATGCCCATTCCTTTTAGTGTGTCTGCATACAACAAATTCAGCCTGCTACCACCGTCCATCAGCACTTTTGTCAGTCGAGTGCCTTCGACAACTGGATCGACCACCAGAGCTTGCCTCCCAGGGGTGGCAATATGAGTCGGGTGATCAGATTGGTCGAATGTGATGGGTGTTTGGGACCATCTCAGATAATTTGCTTTTGCTGGGGTAACCATGTTCACCTCGCGGTTAATGACTTTCAATCGACTCTTGCTTTCCACATCTGCAAAGATCATCAGAGTGGAGTTGACATGCGGGTATCCTTCCTCACTGTCCTCCTTGTCTTCGGCCTTGTCCGACTCCTTTTCCTTGTCTTTAGACTGTTTTCCTTGAAACTGCTGGATCAGGAGTCGACATTGGCGAGTGGTATGCTTTGGGTAAATGATATTCCCCTCTTCGTCTTTCTTCGTGTGGATATGACACGGCATATCCATCACGTCGTTCCCTTCTTTATCCTTTACCTTCTTAGGGTTCCAGGATCCTTTTGGTTTCCCTTTAAACTTTCCATGAGCCACGGCCAGAGCCTCTCCAGGAGCTGCCGGTTCAGCCTTCCGCTTCTGTTTCCGACTGGTGTTTCCCTTCTCCGACTGGCTCGGCTTGTGCTTGCCGCTTCGGAGTCGGTCTTCTTCTTCACCGTTGGCGTACTTGGTAGCAATTTCCATCATCCGACTCAAGGTCATGTCTCCGGTTCGACCAAATTTCAAACTCAATTCTCTGTTCTTGACACCATCCTTGAAGGCGCAGACTGCCTGATGATCAGACACATTCTCCACAGTATGGTGCAAAGTGATCCATCTCTGAATATACTCCATGAGGGTCTCATTGGTCTTCTGCACGCAGACTTGCAGCTCCGTCAATCCAGCCGGTCGCTTGCAAGTTCCTTCAAACGTTCTGACAAACACTCGGGACAGATCTTCCCAAGTGTAAATACTGCTAGGAGGTAACTGATTCAACCACGCTCTGGCAGAACCTTCCAACATGAGGGGCAAATGCTTCATGGCCACCTCGTCATTCCCACCACCAATCTGAACTGCCACTCGGTAGTCCTCAAGCCAAGTTTCAGGCTTAGACTCACCGGTGAACTTGCTGACTCCTGTTGCCAACCTGAAATTGGGAGGAATCACTGCGGCTCTGATAGCTCTGCTGAAACATTCCGGACCAGAAACATGCACTCGACTGCTCGTGGGCGCATCTCTGTCGAGTCCACCTCGATGGGCTCTGTTCCGGTCGACCAAGCCTTGCACGATAATGGATCGCGCGTCGAAGCCTGGTTCTCTGGGGTCGACTGGAACTCTTCGCCCCGCACTGAGCTGACGTCTGTCATCTTGCTGCCGAGGAGCGTAAGACCCACCCCTCGGAGGGGAAGTGGGCACTCGACGCCTATCATCTCGGTCGTGTCGGTCTCCATATTGGTCTCGCCGATTCTCGCGCCCTTCACGCCGCGGAGGCGATCTGGGACTGTGAGCCGACTGAACCGTATTCGCAGCGACGGATCGACTGTGAATTCTGTTGCGCGACTGCAACACGGCTGAATTCTGATCTCCTGCTGCCCGGAGCAGATCCCTGATCTGCATCAAGCCTCTGCCAGCTTCCGACTGAGAGGGCTGGATGGACTCTGCTATACGGGTCGCAGCTGCTAAATTCTGGATTGGGGTTCGATATACCTGAGTCGGCGGGAAGAGTTGACGTCGACTGGCGTCGGGAACTCGTTGCCGCGTGCGCTAGTCGAGTGCTCACTGAAGATTCTCCAGGCGAGCGCGTTCGGCCAAATTGGCCAAACGTGCCTCCTCCAAGGCGCGAACCTCGGGGGTTTCTCCTGCGATGGGAGTATGCAGGGCATCCATGTTCCTGCGGCGAAGTTCCTCTCTTTGCAGAGAGTCGAGTGGCTCGGGCTGGTACTCTTCGTGATCTCGTGCGGGGTCGCCTCCGTCGCCTGCCCCACCATCACGGGCGAAGCCAGGGGGGCTGCGAGGCCCGTCGACCATCAAGATTTCCGCCGCTGGATCACTGCTATCGCATTCGGATGCAGTCTCTACGGAGCCAGTCGACAGATCGAATAGGCCGTAGAGAGATTCGTCGGGCTCGATTGCCGCAACTTGGGTGGTGGCCGTCTGGCGAGCCACCGCGTGTCTCACCCACCGCTGAAGCCTCGACCGACCCGAGCGCTTGCGCTGGCGGGAGACCGGGAGGGTGGTCGATAGGGGAGTCGACCGATATGGGGTCGATGGTTGCCGCAGCAGAATGCCGCGGACACATGCGCGAAAATGCGTCGCACCGCAGACGGGGAGCGCATCGACGTCGAGTGGAGCCTCCTAGAGCCAGGCGGAGTCGTCGGCGATGAAGGTGAGAGCACCGAGACGAATCTCTCGACCCTTGACCAAAACTCCAGCAGCTACCATGATGAAAGTACTCGGAAGAATCGCAACTTCTCCACAAAATCGCTAAAATGGTCGTGGGTTCGAGCCCCAAGGTGGGCGCCAACTGTCGTGGATCTAAGTCTGACAGTAGAGTGGGGGGTAGGTATGGAGAGGCAAGGTTCTAGCTATGGAGAGGTTGTAAACACAAGAGATGTACGAGTTCAGGCCCTTCTCGGAGGAAGTAAAAGCCCTACGTCTCGGAGCCCGGAGGCGGTCGAGTGGATTATGTGTATATGGAGTACAGGGTGCCGAACCCTTCTGCCTGTGGAGGGGGGTGGCTTATATAGAGTGCGCCAGGACCCCAGCCAACCCACGTAATGAAGGGTTTAAGGTACATTAAGTCTGGAGCGTTACTGGTACGCCCCACATAAAGTGTCTTTACTATCATAAAGTCTACTTAATTACAGACCGTTGCAGTGCAGAGTGCCTCTTGACCTTCTGGTGGTCGAGTGAGTCTTCGTGGTCGAGTCCTTCAAGTCAGTCGAGTGAGTCCCTCGTAGGTCGACTGGAAGGTGATCTCTTCTAAGGGTGTCCTCGGGCAGGGTACTTAGATCAGGTCTGTGACCCTACCCTAGGTACATGACTCCATCAGACCCTACTCCAAGAAGTGCCAGAGGCGGTCACGAGGATGGAGGGCGCGCCCCCTGCCTTGTGGGCCCCTCGGAGCTCCACTGACGTACTCCTTCCTCCTATATATACCTACGTACCCCCGTCAGATCAAATACGGAGCCAAAAACCTAATTCCACCGCCGCAACCTTCTGTATTCGTGAGATCCCATCTTGGGGCCTGTTCCGGAGCTCCGCCGGAGAGGGCATCTACCATGGAGGGCTTCTACATCAACACCATAGCCTCTCCAATGAAGTGTGAGTAGTTTACTTCAGACCTTCGGGTCCATAGTTATTAGCTAGATGGCTTCTTCTCTCTTTTTGGATCTCAATACAATGTTCTCCCCCTCTCTTGTGGAGATCTATTTGATGTAATCTTCTTTTTGCGGTGTGTTTGTTGAGACCCATGAATTGTGGGTTTATGATCCAGCTTATCTATGAATAATATTTGATTCTTCTCTGAATTCTTTTATGTATAATTGAGTTATCTTTGCAAGTCTCTTCGAATTATCCGTTTGGTTTGGCCAACTAGTTTGGTAGTTCTTGCAATGGGAGAAGTGTTTAGCTTTGGGTTCAATCTTGCGGTGTCCTTACTCAGTGACAGAAAGAGTTGCAAGGCACGTATTGTATTGTTGCCATCGAGGATAACAAGATGGGGTTTTTATCATATTGTGTGACACTCCAAAATTTTTGTGGTTTTTGTTTTCAGAAAGAGCCTTGCTTGGTTTGAAGAAGGTCATTTAAACCCTTCTTAAAAACCTCTCTTCTAAGTTTGCCCTCTAAAAATCTTTTCTTGGATCTAGTTTCTTCTAAAAGGAAAACCTTTTTGGTTTTGGGCTTTTATTTGAGTTTTGATCCATTCTTGTTTTACCATGCCTCTTATGGTAAAACTCCCCCAAAACCCCTCCTTCCACTTTGGTACAACCCAAACATTCTGTCCAAACTAATAAAATCCATTTTGGGGTTTTATTCCAATTATTTCTTTTCCCAAAATAATTCTGTCCTTTCTTTTGAGCCTAGGTGATTTGCAAAGCAAGTACCTAAATACCTTTGATCTTTGATCTCAATTCAACTCCTCTGGATGGTCCTTGGTACCCACATCCTAGAACCATCAAGATCTACTCTTCTTCTTTTCAAAATTTTCAAATTTCACCCTCTGCAAGTTTGGACCAGATTTGTCAAATTTGGTGAAATTCATATCTCCACTCCTCCAAATATTCCACCAAAATTCAGGCAACCTCTAGTTGCAATGAGAGACCACTCCACCAAAAACCAGCTCAAGGAAAAATCCCTACATGCCAAAATCATTCTGTCGAACACTTGGCATGCACTATTGCTGTTCATATTCAGTAAATTCAGAGATTCAGTGTCGTTTCTTCGTCAGAAGTTTCAGTCACATGTAAACTATGCATTTGGCTCGTTGCTCACAGCCCCTCCCTCTTGTCCGGAGCACCACACGAGCGCTTGGCTCATTCCTGGCGTCGGTGGCGCCATGGCCCGCCTGCGCCGGCGTGTCTTGCGGCGGCAGAACCACCGTAACGGCCGACAGGGGGCAACCCTGCGACATAACGCCGTTCGGCGCCGCCCAATCCACCTGAGAGCTCCGCGTGGCCACCTCCTTGCCAGCGCACGCATGCAGCACCATCGCCGTGGCCTGGCACGCGCAGAGCGCGTTCTCTGCCGCCGACGTGCCGTGCGGCCGTTCCGTCGAGGACAGGCCGTAATCCTCCCTCCCTTGCTGAGTTGGACACTGGGATGGCACCAGTGCTTCACCTAGATGATGCTCAAGCCCCTAAGCCGACCGTTCACCCATAGCGCCGCCGTAATCGCCCGCCGGACTTATCCGTTCACGGCA
>NC_041381.1:131256318-131265911 GCF_002162155.2 Triticum dicoccoides | reverse complement strand
CTCGCCCCCGCACAACTCCACCACCTCACCAGACCCCGCCTAGCCACTGGAAGAGCCTTGAGGGGCCCTTCTTCCTCAACTCCGGCCACCTCCGTCCGCCTCGGGCTCCGGCAACGTTCTCTTTGGTGAGAACTCCTCCGCCGCCCTACTCTTGCCCGTAGCCTCGTACCACCACCTGGAGGCTGACCCCCACTTCAATTTGACCCCCGCAGCTCTCTCTGGCAAGACCCACGACCACCCGAACCACCGTCCGCCGGAGCAAGGGCCGCCGTCGACGTGGTGCTTGCCGGCGACCTCTACCACCACCCACCGACGCGGAAAGGTGCACTGAGCACGAAGGTAACCCCCGATCACCTTGCCTCGCCGTGGATCGCCGTCGGCGACCACCGCAACTCTCGGGCACCGTCGTGCCCTGTTTCCCTCGTTTGAAAATTCAAACCTAACGGGTGGAGCCCACCTGTCAGCCTCTCAGTCTTTTCTTTTAAACGAACCGTTTTCTGGAAGTTTTCTGTTTCATTACAGATGGGTCCTTGGACCAAAACTCTTATAACTTTTAAACAGAAAATGGTTTTTGATTGATTCTTTTCCTGTCATCTTTATTTTTCTGTCTAGTTTTTTGTCATATTTATTTGAAAAATATTTGGAACACTTTTCTGTACACTCACGGTATTTACGTTACGTACGTATTTTTTTTATACCGTAGATGCCGGAGGAGGTGACGGAGTTGCGAACTTCACCCAGTTAGGCTCCGAATACTCCGAACCAGGCAAGCATGTTTGAACTCTTGATATGATGAGTGGTTGTTGCATGTTTGCATTTTTGTATAGTCATGGCATGTTTATGAACATTTCTTTGAATGATATATTTCATGCACATAAGTGGAAAGTAAGTTTCGGAAAGCATTATGTTGTTGGATACATATTTGCATGTCCATGTGATGGCATGAGGATGGGTAAGATGGCAGTGTGTGACATGCCAGTCTTATGCCAGATTATTTGACTTCCGTGTCATCGTGAAACATATCACATTCCCATTCATTCCTTCCTGTACTCTCACATGTTTTCTCAAAGGAATATGGCTTAGTAAGTTGCAAATCGTTTTCCTGGTACACACCAAATAGAGAGGCCGGCATGAGGGTTCCATGGCCCTGGATTAAAGCCCGTCATCCGGTTAGGGGGCATGGGTGTTTCCGGTTGGGACCGAGAGGGAGGCACCCCTTAGAGCGCGCGTATAGAAATTTGATCCCATGCTATTCGAGGTTGTGACCTCCCCGTCTCAAAGTTTTTCTTGGACGTTGTCCAGGGTGATTCCTGGCATCATGAGGTGAAATGGGGGTGTACTAGTTAAATGTGTTTCTACTGAAATAGCGTAAACGGAACTAGTCCTTCGTGACTACGGAAATCCGTTGGTTGTGGTCAGTTAGTACAAACTCTGCAGAGTCTCAAATTCTTTAAATCATCTTGTACTTGTCCAAGTACTGTATTCATCTTATCTTGTCAAATATCATCCTCGGTTGCAAAACTCCGGTGAACTACATGTGTGTACATCCGGTTTAATGTTTATTCTTGTGGATGGACTAACCTGTTGGTTACCGTTGTTATAAAGCCCTTTCTGTGATGTCGCTCAGACATCCGACTGTGGCATACTTGTTATTTACTTTTGTTATATAAGCCCTTTCTGTGATGTCGCTCAGACATCCGACTGTGGCATACTTGTTATTTACTTTTGTTATATAAGCCCTTTCTGTGATGTCGCTCAGACATCCGATTGTGGCATACTTGTTATTTACTTTTGTTATATAAGCCCTTTCTGTGACGTCGCTCAGATGTCCGACTGTGGCATTTTCTTTTACAAGACCTGTCTGTGACGTTGCTCAGATGTCCGACTGTGGCATTTCTTTTATAAGCCCTGCCTGTGACGTCGCTCAGATGTCCAACTGTGGTGTTTCTTTTAAGCCCTTTATGTGGTGTCGCTTAGACGCCCGACTGCGGCATGAATTTTATTTGTTTACCTTTCGAGGCGTCGCTCCAGACACCCGATCGGTTTTCAGTTATTTATTCTTATTTATCAAGTCATGCAATAATATTATTGTTGGGATGAGCATCATTATTTTTATTCATGACGCAATCATGCATTCATTTATTATATCTTTTGTCCGAACTGTCTTGCGAGTACTTTCAAAGTACTCACCTGGCTTGTTGATTTGGCCAGATGTTGATGAAGGCGATCTCATGGATGAAGAGTTTGATAGCGAGTCCGACGCCTAGAGGAGTCCCAGTCAGTCCCGTGTGATCCTGTTTTGGTCACTGTATCATATCCGCTTCCGCCACCCCAGAATAAATTCATCGAGCCTCACCTCGACGCTCGATGAGCTGCCAGTTAGGAGTCAAGTTATCCGCCACCACTTTTTACCTCCAGCTAGTAGCATGCCACCACACCCCTGTGTCATAACCGCCCTTATGTAAGATATTGGCGAGTTTGTAATAATTTGTTGAGCAGCCTCAGCTCAACCCTGTAATATATTTTATGCTACTGGTCCTCAGTTCATCAAGTATTTGTCTACCAGTGAGGATGACTTTTCCTATACTGGGATCTAAAGATCGATTTTCTCAATAATTATTTTATTGAAAAAAAACGGTCGTGACAGACTTGGTAACCAGAGCCAGGCTGACTGTAGGAAGCCACTAGGTGCGATCGCTAATTGGTTATTAGCATGATAGAGTTTATTCATGTTTTTACAAATGTAGTCATTTTTCTGACAGCTCAGAATTTTTGCCTACTTTTATAGATGGTCGGCAACGACTGCGAGTCTCAAATGTTCGCCAACGTGCCTGAGGGGTTCGTCAAACTCCTCTCCTTCATCGTTCAGGTCGCGATGGGGCCATCCGTGCGCCCAGTCTTCACACTTGATCCACACAAGATCAACGACAGTCTGACCATGCACCAGGCCGTGGTGCAATTCAGGGGAGGGCGTGCTGAGTTACGCCGCTTCCGATTCTTAGGAAGAGCCATGCCTACTGAGAGGCATGCTATGCAGATGGCTGCCCGCGAGGCGATAGCTCGTCTTCGGGATGTCCTTCCTGCAATGAAGACCCGTCACTACCGCTACCTTCCATGCCACGTGCCATACACCTGTCACTACTCTTTCTCTTGCCCCAGAGGAGAGCGAGACGAGGCCTTTGAGATGCTTGTCGGGTACCTCCGAGCCCTGGAGGCAGCCTTCAACAGCATGGTGGACGACCTCGTAGCTGCCCCATGGACTCAGTTCATGGCTGTGCTGCTAACAGGAGGGAATTCCTACACACCGCTCCACCGCTGACTTTTATCTCGTCCTCAGCTTCTCATTCGCCTACCATTCTCGCCACTGCTCGTCGTTTGCCTACCACTGAGGAATTTAACCAAGCTATTGCACCCACTCCCATTTGCGCTGCACCACTTTTTGCACCCACTCCCATACGTGCTACTCCACCTATTCCGCCCACTCTTATTCAGGTTACTCCGCCTATGGCACCTGCTCCATCAGCTCAGCGCAGCGTTCCTCATCTGGAACCTATTAGCGAGGAGGAAGTTGATTCCCCAGCGTCACTGCGTCTCATCCTCGGCAGGCCAAGGGAGATCCTCACCATCTCCGACTGAGTACACATAGACGCCATGCGATGTACCGACTTGTGTAATATGTTTATATATACATAGGTTGTGAGAAGTAGCCTGTTTGTGCATCATGTAGGATCTGGAGAAGTGTACTAGTTTAAATAACATGTCAGGATTATGTACGCATATCCTGAGTGATGTAATGTATAATTATGCTTGCGTGTAAGATATGTAATAGTCATTCTCCGCGCGTGACCGTATATTTTCAAAAATGTCCTGGAGTTTTAAAATTTTCTTTATGTGTGATTTTATTGACTTTTGCGACTCTCTTTCTTGTCTTACGAGTTTCACAAAATATATCCCCAGAGTGAAAGATGTCTCGTCCTTGGACGCGCTCCATGCCAAATCAGCCAGAGGAAAATTATGGCACACCGCAAAACCACAATTTCACTCAGGGACAAACAAGTCAACAGGACAGTGAAACAGCAGTTACCCAAGTGTGTCGTCTGTATGAGCAGAGTCAGCAACAACACCAGGAAATGATGAACCAATTAATAACATGGGAAGTAACCGTGGTCAGTATCAACAGCAATCCAAATTATCTGAGTTACAGAAGACGCGTCCTCCAACATTTTCTCACACTGACAAGCCTCTTGAGGCCGACGACTGGCTTCGAGACATGGAGAGAAAATTAATTATTGCACAGTGTTCAGACCGTGAAAAAGTATTGTATGCACCTCATTATCTCACCGGAGCAGCCGCATCGTGGTGGGAAAACTTCATGCACATGCACCCCAACGAAAATGAAATAACCTGGGAGGATTTCAAAGAAGGTTTTCGTGGGGCACACATTCCTAAGAGTGTTATGAAAATCAAGAAGAGAGAATTTGATGACCTCAAGCAAAGGACCATGACAGTGTCAGAATACAACAGCCAATTTACTCTGCTGTCTCGCTACGCCAATGAAGAGCGCATGACTGAGAGCAAGAAGATGGAAAAATTCTTGGAAGGCCTGGCACCCGCCCTTAAATGCCAGCTGGTTGTGCATACCTTCCCAAATTTTAAAACACTAATGGATAAGGCCATTACTCTGGAAAATGAGCGACGTAGCCTGGAAGATTTTCGCAAACGCAAAAGGGACCAGACTACTTTTGCTCGCAACCCAGAAGCAAGACGGAATTTCAGAAGGGTGGAATACACAAAACCCCGACGGATAATTCACGCCCAATCAAGAATTTCCATGCAAGAGACAAGGAGTTCACCTATCGCCCAGGCGTTACTTGTTACGCTTGTGGAGAAGAAGGGCACTATGCCAAGCAGTGCCCCAAGCCAAGGAACTCAACCCCGAAGCCCAATAATGGTGGCAATAATTCAGCGCCAAAGCGAAGCAATTTCAACCCCAATAACAACCACCGGAAAGGTCACCTGAACCACGTGACCCAAGAGGAAGCACAGAACGCACCAGATATCGTACTCGGTATGTACCCCGTCAACACAATAGCTGCCATGGTTTTGTTTGATTCTGGAGCTTCTCACTCAGTCATTTCGAAGAGTTTTGCTTTGCAAAATAATTTTTCGATGCTTCCCTTGGAAAAAATCAATGAATCATCAAGTCCCCTAGAATTAAGCAAATGACCCAGAGTTACTGTCAAGGTGTGGTTATTGAATTTGAAGGATTGGAGTTTTTCGCCAACCTTATTGTATTGGAAAGCAAAGGACTGGATGTCATCCTAGGGATGGATTGATTAACCACCAACAAAGGTTTTATTGACTGCTTCAACCGGACCGTGATTCTCACACACCATCACGGAAAGACAATAAAAGTTTCAGCCAAAGAGAGACAAATACCTCGGCAACCGAGATTAAACAAGGTGGACGTTTCTGAGCTGGACAAGGTTCCAGTAGTGTGTGAGTTTCCAGACGTCTTCCCAGAAGAACTACCAGGCATGCCACCAGACAGAGAGATAGAATTCAGCATTGAGCTAGCACCCGGGACCGCTCCCATTTACAAGAAACCATACAGAATGGCACCATCCGAATTGGTAGAGTTGAAGAAGCAAATAAAAGAATTATTGGAGAAAGGATACATACGAGCTAGCTCCTCACCTTGGGGTTCTCCAATTTTATTTGCCAAGAAGAAGGATGGAACACTGAGGTTGTGTATTGACTATCGGGCTCTTAACATGGTCACAATCAAGAACAAATACCCAATGCCCCGAATAAATGATTTATTTGATCAGCTTGCATAGGCCAAAGTCTTCTCAAAAATTGACTCGAGATCAGGATGCCACCAATTAAAAGTGCGAACAGAAGATATTCCCAAGACAGCCTTCACTTCCAGATAAGGACTGTATGAGTTCACAGTGATGCCATTCGGGCTAACCAACGCCCCCGCATATTTTGTTCACCTCATGAACAAAGTATTTATGAAGTATATGGACAAGTTTGTTGTGGTATTCATCGATGACATTTTGATATACTCCAAAACACCAGAAGAGCACGCCGAGCATCTCAGGATTGTACTAGGAGAACTTAGGAAACATCAATTGTATGCCAAATTCAGCAAATGTGAATTTTGGCTAAGACAGGTGGGTTTTCTGGGCCACGTACTCACCCAAGAAGGTATTGCAGTAGACCCGAAAAAGGTCAAGGCCGTACTTGGCTGGAAACCACCAGCTAGCGTAACGGACGTACGGAGTTTCTTGGGAATGGCAGGCTATTATCAGAGATTTATTGAAGGATTCTCCACCATAGCAAAGCCAATGACGCAGTTACTCAAGAAAGGCAAGAAGTTTGAATGGACGGAAGCATGTGAGAAAAGCTTCCAAGAGCTAAAAAGCAAATTAACAACGGCCCTAGTATTAATTGTGCCAGATATACACAAGAATTTTGAGGTATTTTGTGACGCATCCCGGAAAGGCCTCGGATGCGTATTAATGCAAGAAGGCAAGGTAGTCGCGTATGTCTCCAGACAACTTCGCAAGCATGAGGAGAATTATCCCACTCATGACTTAGAATTGGCAGCAGTCATCCATGCACTCAAGGGAGACACTTTCTACTTGGAAATCGTTGTGAGATATACACAGACCATAAGAGTCTTAAGTATATTTTCACACAGCCGGAACTTAATTTACGGCAAAGACGCTGGTTAGAGTTGGTGAAGGATTATGATGTTGGGATCCACTATCATCCCGGAAAAGCAAATGTTGTGGCAGATGCCCTTAGTCGGAATCCCAGCATGGACGACGACAGTATACCAAAGTTGAGGCCAGAATTTCAACAGGAATTTGCGGGACTCAATTTAATAATGGTTACCGAAGGCAGTGTGTCGAATCTAGAAATACAGCCTACCCTGATGGAAAAGATTAAGGAGGCCCAGCGTGGACACCCCAGCATTGATGGCATAAAAAGGAAAGTGAGTTTGGGCAAAGCCTCAGAATTCAACATAAATGAGCAAGGAATATTGTGGTACGGAGAGAGACTATGTGTACAAAATATCAAGGACCACAAACAACAGATTCTGGCTGAAAGTCACACAGCTCCGTATTCAATCCACCCTGGAGGAACAAAAATGTACAAAGACCTTTAGGAAAAATTTTGGTGGCATGGTATGAAGAGAGATATAGCCACGTTCATTGCATGCTGTGACTCTTGTCAGCGTATCAAGGCCGAGCACCAGAAACCAGCCGGGCTATTACAACCAAACAAGATACCCGAGTGGAAGTGGGACGAGATTGGAATGGACTTTATCGTTGGACTGCCACGGTCACGACACGGAAACGATGCCATATGGGTCATAACCGACAGATTAACCAAAGTGGCACATTTTATTCCGGTGAAGACAATTCACACCACTCAGAGGCTGACCAGACTTTATCTTGCCCGTATCGTCTGCCTGCATGGAGTCCCAAAGACTATCATATCTGACAGAGGCACACAGTTCGTCTCTAGATTTTGGGATCACCTACAACAGGCACTGGGAACCCAACTATCTTTCAGTATCGCGTATCATCCCCAGACTGATGGGCAAACTAAACGCGTAAACCAAATTCTTGAAGACATGCTAAGGGCCTATGTCCTCACCTATGGAACCAGTTGGGAAGAAAGTTTGCCATATGCAGAGTTCGCATACAACAACAGTTATCAAGCCAGCTTGCAAAAGGCACCCTTTGAAGCTCTGTATGGGAGAAGATGTCGTACCCCGCTAAATTGGTCAGAGACCGGAGACAGCCATATCTTCGGCCCAGATATGCTCAAGGAGGCCGAGGAGAAAGTTAAAACAATTAGAGATCGAATCAAAACAGCTCAGAGTCGGCAAAAGAGTTATTACGATCGAAAGCATTGGGAAATCAGTTTTGAACCCGAAGAATTGGTATACCTAAGAGTTTCTCCTATGAAGGGTCTACAGCGATTCAGGATTAAGGGAAAGCTAGCACCAAGATTCATCGGACCATTTCATATAGTGGCCCGAAGAGGCACGGTAGCCTACCAGCTAGACCTACCCGGAGATTTATCCGGTATCCACAACGTGTTTCACATCTCACAGTTGAGAAAGTACGTGAGCAACCCAGAGAAGCAAGTGTCACATGAAAATATTGGCGTACAACCAGACCTCTCCTACCGGGAGCACCCAATAAAAATATTAGAAGAGTCTGAGAGGAGGACCCGACAGAAAACCATCAAGTTTTTTAGAGTTCAGTGGAGCAATCACACCGAGAATGAAGCAACTTGGGAGAGCGAGGATTTTCTTCGGACAGAGCACCCACACCTGTTTAAGGATCAGCTGAAATCTCGGGGACGAGATTTTTCCTAAGGGGGTAGGTGCTGTGACACTCCAAATTTTTTGTGGTTTTTGTTTTCAGAAAGAGCCTTGCTTGGTTTGAAGAAGGTCATTTAAACCCTTCTTAAAAACCTCTCTTCTAAGTTTGCCCTCTAAAAATCTTTTCTTGGATCTAGTTTCTTCTAAAAGGAAAACCTTTTTGGTTTTGGGCTTTTATTTGAGTTTTGATCCATTCTTGTTTTACCATGCCTCTTATGGTAAAACTCCCCCAAAACCCCTCCTTCCACTTTGGTACAACCCAAACATTCTGTCCAAACTAATAAAATCCATTTTTGGGTTTTATTCCAATTATTTCTTTTCCCAAAATAATTATGTCCTTTCTTTTGAGCCTAGGTGATTTGCAAAGCAAGTACCTAAATACCTTTGATCTTTGATCTCAATTCAACTCCTCTGGATGGTCCTTGGTACCCACAACCTAGAACCATCAAGATCTACTCTTCTTCTTTTCAAAATTTTCAAATTTCACCCTTTGCAAGTTTGGACCAAATTTGTCAAATTTGGTGAAATTCATATCTCCACTCCTCCAAATATTCCACCAAAATTCAGGCAACCTCTAGTTGCAATGAGAGACCACTCCACCAAAAACTAGCTCAAGGAAAAATCCCTACATGCCAAAATCATTCTGTCGAACACTTGGCATGCACTGTTGCTGTTCATATTCAGTAAATTCAGAGATTCAGTGTCGTTTCTTCGTCAGAAGTTTCAGTCACATGTAAACTGTGCATTTGGCTCGTTGCTCACAGCCCCTCCCTCTTGTCCGGAGCACCACACGAGTGCTTGGCGCGTTCCTGGCGTCGGTGGCGCCATGGCCCACCTACGCCGGCGTGTCTTGCGGTGGCAGAACCACCGTAACGGCCGACAGGGGGCAACCCTGCGATATAACGCCGTTCGGCGCCGCCCAATCCTCCTGAGAGCTCCGCGTAGCCACCTCCTTGCCAGCGCACGCATGCAGCACCGTTGCTGTGGCCTGGCATGCGCAGAGCGCGTTCTCTGCCGCCGACGTGCCGTGCGGCCGTTCCGTCGAGGACAGGCCGTAATCCTACCTCCCTTGCTGAGTTGGACACTGGGATGGCACCAGTGCTTCACCTAGATGATGCTCAAGCCCCTAAGCCGACCGTTCACCCACAGCGCCGCCGTAATCGCCCGCCGGACTTATCCGTTC
>NC_041381.1:131236080-131255952 GCF_002162155.2 Triticum dicoccoides | reverse complement strand
GCTTGCTCTCGCCCCCGCACAACTCCACCACCTCACCAGACCCCGTCTAGCCACTGGAAGAGCCTTGAGGGGCCCTTCTTCCTCAACTCCGGCCACCTCCGTCCGCCTCGGGCTCCGGCAACGTTCTCTTCGGTGAGAACTCCTCCGCCGCCCTACTCTTGCCCGTAGCCTCGTACCACCACCAGGAGGCTGACCCCCACTTCAATTTGACCCCCACAGCTCTCTCCGGCAAGACCCACGACCACCCAAACCACCGTCCGCCGGAGCAAGGGCCGCCATCGACGTGGTGCTCGCCGGTGACTTCTACCACCACCCACCGACGCGGAAAGGTGCACTGAGCACGATGGTAACCCCCGATCACCTTGCCTCGCCGTGGATCGCCGTCGGCGACCACCGCAACTCTCGGGCACCGTCGCGCCCTGTTTCCCTCGTTTGAAAATTCAAACCTGACGGGTGGAGCCCGCCTATCAGCCTCTCAGTCTTTTCTTTTAAACGAACCGTTTTTTGGACTTTTCCGCAGAACCCCCTGGAAGTTTTCTGTTTCATTACAGATGGGTCCTTGGACCAAAACTCTTATAACTTTTAAACAGAAAATGGTTTTTGATTGATTCTTTTTCTGTCATCTTTATTTTTCTGTCTAATTTTGTGCCATATTTATTTGAAAAATATTTGGAACACTTTTCTGTACACTCACGGTATTTACGTTACGTACGTATTTTTTTTATACCGTAGATGTCGGAGGAGGTGACAGAGCTGCGAACTTCACCCAGTTAGGCTCCGACTACTCCGAACAAGGCAAGCATGTTTGAACTCTTGATATGATGAGTGGTTGTTGCATGTTTGCATTTTTGTATAGTCATGGCATGTTTATGAACATTTCTTTGAATGATATATTTCATGCACATAAGTGGAAAGTAAGTTTCGGAAAGCATTATGTTGTTGGATACATATTTGCATGGCCATGTGATGGCATGAGGATGGGTAAGATGGCAGTGTGTGACATGCCAGTCTTATGCCAGATTATTTGACTTCCGTGTCATCGTGAAACAAATCACATTCCCATTCATTCCTTCCTGTACTGTCACATGTTTTCCGAAAGGAATATGACTTAGTAAGTTGCAAATCGTTTTCCTGGTACACACCAAATAGAGAGGCCGGGATGAGGGTTCCATGGCCCTGGATTAAAGCCCATCATCCAGTCAGGGGGCATGGGTGTTTTCGGTTGGGACCGAGAGGGGGGCACCCCTTAGAGCGCGCGTATAGAAATTTGATCCCATGCTATTCGAGGTTGTGACCTCCCCGTCTCAAAGTTTTTCTTGGACGTTGTCCAGGGTGATTCGTGGCATCGTGAGGTGAAACTGGTGTGTACTAGTTAAATGTGTTTCTACTGAAATACCGTAAACGGAACTAGTACTTCGTGACTACGGAAATCCATTGGCTGTGGTCAGTTAGTACAAACTCTGCAGAGTCTCAAATTCTTTAAATCATCTTGTACTTGTCCAAGTACTGTATTCATCTTATCTTGTCAGATATCAGCCTCGGTGACAAAACTCCGGCGAACTACATGTGTGTACATCCGGTTTAAAGTTTATTCTTGTGGATGGACTAACCTGTTGGTTACCATTGTTATAAAGCCCTTTCTGTGATGTCGCTCAGACATCCGACTGTGGCATACTTGTTATTTACTCTTGTTATATAAGCCCTTTATGTGATGTCGCTCAGACATCCGACCGTGGCATACTTGTTATTTACTTTTGTTATAGAAGCCCTTTCTGTGATGTCGCTCAGACATCCGACTGTGGCATACTTGTTATTTACTTTTGTTATATAAGCCCTTTCTGTGACGTCGCTCAGATGTCCGACTGTGGCATTTTCTTTTACAAGCCCTGTCTGTGACGTCGCTCAGATGTCCGACTGTGGCATTTCTTTTATAAGCCCTGTCTATGACGTTGCTCAGATGTCCGACTGTGGTATTTCTTTTAAGCCCTTTATGTGGTGTCGCTTAGACGCCCGACTGCGGCATTTCTTTTAAGCCCTTTATGTGGTGTCGCTTAGACGCCCGACTGCGGCATGAATTTTATTTGTTTACCTTTTGAGGCGTCGCTCCAGACACCCGATCGGTTTTCAGTTATTTATTCTTATTTATCAAGTCATGCAATAATATTATTGTTGGGATGAGCATCATTATTTTTATTCATGACGCATTCATGCATTCATTTATTATATCTTTTGTCCGAACTGTCTGGCGAGTACTTTCAAAGTACTCACCTGGCTTGTTGATTTGGCCAGATGTTGATGAAGGCGATCTCATGGATGAAGAGTTTGATAGCGAGTCCGACGCCTAGAGGAGTCCCAGTCAGTCCCGTGCGATCCTATTTTGGTCACTGTATCATATCCGCTTCCGCCACCCCAGAATAAATTCATCGAGCCTCACCTCGATGCTCGATGAGCTGCCAGTTAGGATTCAAGTTATCCACCACCACTTTTTACCTCGAGCTAGTAGCATGCCACCACACCCCTATGTCATAACCGCCCTTATGTAAAATATTGGCGAGTTTGTAATAATTTGTTGAGCAGCCTCAGCTCAACCCTGTAATATATTTTATGCTACTGGTCCTCGGTTCATCAAGTATTTGTCTACCAGTGAGGATGACTTTTCCTATACTGGGATCTAAAGATCGATTTTCTCAATAATTATTTTATTGAAAAAAATGGTCGTGACATATTGCATGAATTTATCCCTCTACATCATGTCATCTTACTTAAAGCGTTACTCTGTTTTACTTAATACTCTAGATGCATGCTGGATAGCGGTCGATGAGTGGAGTAATAGTAGTAGATGCAGAATCGTTTCGATCTACTTGTTTTGGACGTGATGCCTATATACATGATCATACCTAGATAATATCATAATTATTCGCTTTTCTATCAATTGCTCAACAGTAATTTGTTCACCCACCGTAGAATACTTATGCTCTTGAGAGAAGCCACTAGTGAAACCTATGGCCCCCGGGTCTATTCTCATCATATCAATCTATATTACTTTATTTACTTGCTTTGTTTTACTTTGCCTTTTACTTTTTACATTGCATCTATCTATCAAAAATACCAAAAATATTATCTCTATCCGATCTCACTCTCGTAAGTGACTGTGAAGGGATTGACAACCCCTAAGCGTTGGTTGCGAGTTGCTATCGTTTTGTGTAGGTACGAGGGACTTGTGCGCGATCTCCTACTGGATTGACACCTTTGTTCTCAAAAACTGAGGGAAATACTTATGCTACTTTACTGCATCATCCTATCCTCTTCGGGGAAATCCTACGCAGTGCTCAAGAGGTAGCAAGGCTCGACAGATCGTCCGACGGTCTAAATCCTTTACTGTGATAAAAGGACAGTTGTTTAGAGAAAGTGCGACTGGGGTTTGCCAGAAGTGCATCACGCTAGAAGAAGGCCGGATTCTCAATGATATTCACTCGGGGACCTGTGGTCACCATGCGTCCTCTCGGACCATCGTGGCCAAAGCATACCAAGCCGGATTTTATTGGCCGTACGCCAACGAGATGGCAAAGGAGATAGTGGATAAGTGTGAAGGGTGTCAGTTTTACTCCAATATGTCACACAAACCCGCATCAACTCTAAAGACTATTCCACTCGTCTGGTCTTTTGCCGTTTGGGGATTGGACATGGTTGGACCTCCGAGGACCGGCAGGAGCGTATTTACCCATGTGCTGGTAGCAGTCGACAAGTTTACTAAGTGGATCGAAGCCAAGCCCATCAAAAACCTTGAAGCAAGCACTGCTGTGAGTTTCATTAGAGAGTTGATATTCAGATATGGTGTACCACATAGCATCATCACGGATAACGGGTTGAACTTCGACTCCGACGAGTTCAGAACCTTTTGCGCTTACCGAGGCACGAGGGTCGATTACGCTTTGGTTGCCCACCCTCAGTCGAATGGACAGGCTGAGTGGGCGAATGGATTGATTCTCAAAGGATTGAAGCCTCGGTTAATGCGTGACCTCAAGCACACGGCTGGAGCTTGGGTTGATAAGCTCCCGTCAGTGTTGTGGGGGCTGAGAACAACTCCCAATCGGTCGACCGGACGGACTCCATTCTTCTTAGTCTACGGAGCCGAAGCTATTTTGCCGAGCGATTTGCTCCACAATGCTCCCCAAGTCGAACTCTTCTCAGAGGAGGAAGCAGAGCAAGCTCGACAAGATGCAGTCGACCTCCTGGAGGAAGAAAGAGAGATGGCCTTGATCCGGTCGACTATTTATCAGCAAGACCTGCGTCGATTCCATGCCAGGAACGTAAGGGGTCGGGCATTCCAGGAAGGGGACTTGGTCCTCCGAGTGGATCAGCAGAAGCCACACAAGCTCGCCCCCGCTTGGGAAGGCCTTTCGTCATCACCAAGGTGCTCCACAACGGAGCATATCGTCTCTTCAACGTCGAGCACAACAAAGATGAACCGCGCGCCTGGAACGCGGAACTGCTCCGTCCTTTTTACTCTTAAGTATTTAGACTAATGAGATGTAATAAGAAGTACCTCTTAATTTGTTTATCAAAAGACATCATTTTACAGTCTTTCGAATGATTGTTGTTTATTTCTTTTGTATGCATTGCCTTAGCAGCGAACCTATTTCGCCTAAGATAAAGTTATAAAATCCTACCGAGTGGTGAGTCCGCCTCCCACTCGGGAGGCTTAGCTGCAGCCCAGTGCTCGCCTAAGCTTGTAAAATCCTACCAAGTGGTGAGGCCACCTCCCACTCGGGGGCTTAGCTGCAGCCCAGTGCTCGCCTAAGTTTGTAAAATCCCACCGAGTGGTGAGTCCGCCTCCCACTCGGGAGGCTTAGCTGCAGCCCAGTGCTCGCCTAAGTTTAAAAAAAATCCTATCGAGTGGTGAGCAAACCTCCCACTCGGAGGCTTAGCTGCAGTCTCGCACTTGCCTGAGTTTGTAAAAATCCTACCGAGTGGAGAGCAATCCTCTCACTCTGGGGCTTAGCTGCAGTCCGGTACTTGCCTAAGTTTGAAAAACCTTACCAGGTGGTTGACTGGAACGTCAAGACCATTGCTGAGTGCCTTGCTGATGAGCTGATCAATGCTACTCAAGGATCACCTGATCGGTCGACTGGAACGTCAAGACCATTGCTGAGTGCCTTGTTGATGAGCTAATCAATGCTACTCAAAGATCACCCGATCGGCCGATTGGAACGTCAAGACCATTGCTGAGTGCCTTGCGGATGAGCTGATCAATGCTACTCAAAGATCACCCGATCGGTCAACCGGAACGTCAAGATCACCCGATCGATCACCCATCTGGTCGACTAGAACGCAAAATCATTGATCAGGCGACTGGCCCTCCTCTCCCAGAAGCTGCACTAAGCAAACAAACAGTAGTTCGAGAGAAACGCAGATTTCGGTCGAAGGCAGACGTAATATGTGAGATGATAAGTTCGGAGGTTCTTAACCGCAGAATAAAGTGCTCAGGCATCAGGCCCGAAGGAGTTTTAACGGTTACAAATCCACTCAGCATTCCGAGGCAAATAAAAGCGGTGGCATAGTGTTTTTTAATCACTCGGCAGGAGAAGGATTGGTCGGGTTGCAGAAGCTGTCTAGATCGATGCTATCGGCGATGCGAGTGGCTGCCTCGAGGAAAGTGTCCATGAAGTCTTGGAAGGAATGCTTCTTAGTGTTTGCCACTTTGAGAGCTGCCAGCTTGTCTTCCTTAGCTTCCTTGCAGTGCACTCGGACCAAAGACAAGGCAATGTCAGCACCACAGCGGGAAGCAGATTTCTTCCACTCTTGCACTTGACCTGGAATCTGATTCAGCCGAGTCATTAAAGACTCGAGGTCTTGAGACATGTCCGCCTGAGGCCAGATTTCAGTGTCCACTCGAGCCATCGCCGCCTTCAGCCGAGCTACATAGTCGACTGCATCGTCCAAGCGTGATTCCAATCGAAGCAAGTTCATCGCGACCTCGTCTTTCATGGGACAGTTGATGGGGTCGAGACTTGTCTCGACCCGTCCAGTCTCGGCTTCAAAGTCCTGACAGAGTTCTGGTCCATCACAACAAACAATGAGTCGACAGTATCATAAATTTCAGTCGACAATAGTTATCTAATGGAACAATCATACCTTCAAGCTTCGAGACAAGTTTCGCCACAAGTTGTTCCAAATGAGACTCTAGCTTGCCCATCTTGGTCTTGAGACCATCAACTTCAGCGGTCAGATTCTCCTTGTCCTTCCTCAGTTGGTCGACTTCACGATTGGCGTCCGAGACAGCCGTCTTCAATTTCGCGTTCTCATCCTCCAACTTGCCGACTGAAGCCATCTTCTAGTCCGTGAGCTTCATCTTCTCTTGTGCCTCCTTCTGAGCAGCCGACAGATCCAGATCCTTCTGTTCCAAAGCTTCCTTCATCCTCTCTAAAGAAACAACACTCTTCAGACAAGACTGGAGTTGGCGATTTTCACTACGCACATCTGCTTATGTGAAGTCACTCGGTTCAAAGAGACTGAAAGAAAGGCAGTGGAAAGTCCACCAGGCAGACGAAACAGTCGAATGGTTACCTCCCATGATGACCGTTTCTTATTGGGCAGTCTTCAGGTTCTTCTTCGCCAATTCGAGGTCAAGTTCAACACTGATATGCTTCTTCTTCAACTCGGTAAGCCGAGCTCCGAGATCACAAGACCTCTGCAGTCGGAAAGACAAGCATTCCAGTCGACAGAAATAAGAGACTGTGAAGGAAAAGATTTACTCTAAGACTACTGCCGAATCAAATATTCAACAATAGTCTCGGGGGCTACACCCAGTGGGTGCACTTAGCATGCCCCCACTAGATCAGATCAATACCCAACATGAGTTAAAAAAAGAGAGAGGACAGAGAGATATATTACCAGACCCCAGTCGACTGCCAGCAGCCGACCGTGGTCTCGGGGACTACACCCAGTGGGTGCACTCGACGTGCCCCCACTAATTCGGAAAGTGCAAAATTGAAGATCTCTTGGGTTCTAATCGAAGGAACACCTAGTGGGTGTTTAGATACAAAGTAACGCTCAAAGATTCGGTCGGAATTCTACTGACCTGGACATTGGTCTGAAGAGCAGTGCTGGCATTGTAGGCTATCTGACTAGCTTCATGCATCACTTTCACCTGCTCCATGACAAGATTCGCCTGGCGAAGAGCTTCCGTAGCGGCACTCGGTGAGTCGTCTGGAGTTTGATATGCAGCAAAGAGGGATGGCTCCAGAGGAGTCGAAGCAGTTGCTGGATCAGATGAGTGGAGTTGCACCGGTGCAGCGGGTGTCTGTGCAGTCGACCCCGACGGATGATCAGTTGTCAACGGGTTAGCAAACGTGACGTTAGCCCAAACCATCGCCTCAGGCGCCGGTGTCGACTGCACCAGTGTCGACTGAGGGATTTGGACTTCAAGCCTCCTCCTGCTCGAACCTCCACTCTTCTTCCTCCTCTCCCGTAGAGGCGCTTATTCTTCTTCATCGTCAGGAAGCACAACGACGTCTTGCGGAGCTACATAAGAAGAGAAGTATCAAATTTTCAGTCAATCGACCGCCCACTCGGTTAAGCAGAACTGAGTTAATGAACTTACCAGCTTGTGAGGTGGCTTCTTTGTCTCTTGGCGCCTTGTCAACATCCATGTTGGTGGAAGCAGAGGTAGGGCTGAAAGGACACAAGAGTTGGTCGGTCAGATCAAGAAAACTTTCAGTCGACTTACAGAAACTTAAACAAGATACTCACCCTAAGGCAACGGGGACGTCCATCTTGATTCGCGGCAAGGTCTTCCGGGTCTTGGGAGGAGCAACTTTAGGCTGCTTGGCCACCTTCTCCGTCAGCTCCGGAGTCGACGTCCGAGTGCGTTTCTGAGTTCCGCCACTTGGACCCACGCCTTTCCCACGCCCGCCGACCGAATCATGCTGTTGTTTGGATCGATGTTCGAAGCGTGGCGGTGAGTCGACTTCCTCCTCCTCGTCTGATTCCTCGCTCTCCTCCTCCTCGTCACTTCCCTGAGAATCCCACTCGACACTATCCTCCGCGCTGTCCTCCCCTCCTGGACCTGTTCCAAGGCCTGTTCACCGTTGGGCATCGAATGCATCTCAGTGAACACCTACAGAGCAAATTGGTCGAACGAGAGCCGGTCAATATCAAGTGCAGTTGGAGCATGAATGAGAAACAGTTGAAACGAAAAGAGAATCTTGTCGGGTGGATTTGCGCTGCTGAAGGGAACGACCCGCCTAGACCCTCTGGGGTTGTCCTGATTGCCTTTGATGCTCCTCAGCCACGAGGCTACTGTTGCGGGCGGCACTTCTTCCGGATGGGTCCGAGCGGTGTCGTCCGGCCCAGAATACAGCGACATCAGGTGATCGCGGGCCTGGAGGGGGCTGGATGCGTCGACTAAGGAACACCTCCAACAGATCCAGACCCGTGACGCCATCGTTGATAAGCTGAACCACCTTGTCCACCAACATCCTTGTCTCCATGATCTCACCAGCAGTCACTTTCAGTGGAGCAGGAGCGTGGATTCGGTCAAACGAGAAGTGGGGGAGACCGGTCGACTGACCAGGGGTCGCGACATCTTGGCAATAGAACCAGGTCGACTGCCAGCCTCTAACAGAGTTGGGAAGGGTCATGGTAGGGAAGGCACTCCCTTTTCTCTTTTGGATGCCTAAACCCCCACACATCTGGATGACATGGGTTTTTGAGTCACTCGACTTGGCCTTTTTCACCGACTGGGAACGAATAGTGAAGATGTATTTGAAAAGACCCCAGTGCGGTCGACACCCCAAGAAGTTCTCGCACATCGACATGAAAGCAGCTAAATGCATAATGGTGTTGGGAGAGAAATGGTGGAGTTGAGCGCCGAAGAAGTTCAGAAACCCCCGAAAGAAAGGATGCAGGGGAAGCGAAAAGCCACGGTCGATGTGGGTGGCGAGCAGAATGCACTCACCCGGTCGAGGTTAAGGACTCATCTCCCCCTCCGACAGCCTCGCCGCTCCCTTGACGATCAACCCCGACTCCATCAGCTCGTCCAGGTCCGCCTGCTGAATCGAAGACCGAATCCAATCTTCCTGGATCCAGCCCGGCGGCAGCCTCGCGCGCGACGACGACCCGCGCTGCTGCTTCTTGCCCTTTGCCGCATCCTTCGTCTTCTTTGCGCGCTCTAGCGCCACCGTCTTGTCCTTCACCATAGCGACGGGGCAACAGCGTCGGAGTGGAAGAGGAAGGTGCGGCGGAGAAGCAGAGAAAGGAGGAAGAACAGAAAATGCGCACAGTGCATACGCCTCGGTCCGGTCACCTTATATGAGGTCATGTCCGAGTCACTGACGAGTGGGGCCGGGACATCCCGTCAAATCCCGCAACAGTCGCGCGCAACATACGTGGCGAAAAAGGCGGCGCGAGAATTGAGGAATCACTGCTTATCCGCTCCGCCCGCTTCGGCCTCCCCCGTTTGGCGCGCTCCCCCGAAATTTCATATCCCGCGAAATCCGGGATACGCTGCAGACAATCACGCCCAAAGATCCCGCGCTCCAACATAACACTCGGTACACGAGATCAACAATTCATTCGACTGTGCGCTGAATGGATCAAGGCAACTGAGTCAACATCAAATATCAAAGCAGGCGTTCAGACTTATAGAAAGCACTCTCGAAGTCCCAAAGCTCAGAACAGGTTCAATTTCAACCTACCTTTCACTCACACCTTAATCCATTCGGGGGCTACTGATGAGGATACAGACCTGGGGTAGGGTCATAGGCCTGACCTACACACCCTACCCAAGGTCAATACCCCAGAAGATGAGAAGACCAAGAATCCACTCGACGATACAATCACTCGACCAGAATTCTCTACCTTCACTCGACCATATGGGAACCACTCGATTACATCAAATACTAGGAGTCGGTAGGACGCGCAATGGGCAGATATTCATTCCTTAGTCTCCATGGGCATTAAGAGTACTTAATGCTGGCATTACCAGTAACGCCCCTTACTTTATGTACATTAGTTCCCTTGTAATTGAGGTAGGCTGGGGTCCTGGCGCACTCTATATAAGCCACCCCCTCCTCTGGCACAAGGGTTCGCACTCTTTGTAATACAACACACATAATCCAATCGATCGCCTCCAGGCACCGAGACGTAGGGCTATTACTTCCTCAGAGAAGGGCCTGAACTCGTAAATCTCGCATGTACATCTTCACCACAGCTAAGATCTTGCCTCTCCATACCTACCCCCTTTCTACTGTCAGGTTTAGAACCACGACACTGCCTCTCTGTCCGTGGATTAATGTTCCAATCCTCTGTACCTCAGCCGGATGCAGACAGACATGATGATGATGACGGCCGCAGGGACGCCCTTGTTGACATTCTGACACAACTCCCTCTTCTCCAACACCTCTGACATTGCTGCTGCCGCTGACCTGTCATGCAGATCGGCTGTGACCAGACTCCCCCCATCGTCGGCCTCGTCCAGTCCACAATCTTTGTCTGTGGGATGAATATAGAGCTAGCTGGACTAGAATGGCAGGCTCGTGAGCCCTTCACATCACACAGAAGCTGCACGGATGGTGGCTCTAATGGCCGGAGGTGGATGAGACTTTCAGCAGATTTAGTCTGGACTAGTAACATTATTTTCCTAATTTTTGAGTGTTGCAGACAGTTAAACAGATGGTCTATTGTACGGTGTGTTTTTCCTCTGTCTAAAGGTGACGTGGAGTGTCGCTGCAGACAACCGGTTGTCTGAACCAATGTACATGCCCTTACCGACCAAGGAACAAAGATTTCCTATATCGACAACGCTATCCCCCACCCCCCAGTCCAGTATAGTGCATTTCAACAGTAAAAAATGTGATACAAAATGATGGCTCCATAAAAATGTTTGAATTTTCAAACTCCTCCTTCTCAGCAAACTTGACCAATGTTGATGTTTGTTCAGATCTCTTCTCCTGTGGTGTATATGATTCGACCTTTGTCTTATCTTCCCATCGAAATCAGGATCCACGAGATCAAATTATTTTCATTTGATGGGATCCATCTGCAACAAGATAAACAAAAGTTGAATTACTATAAAATGCACTAATTATTGTGAGTTACTTTCAGAGATCAGAAATGTCGAAGAATGCAACTTTCAATTCCTTGCAGGTATAGATTCAAAATGTTAGCAAGGCACATATTTTTTCAAACTAGAATGAAAAAACCCTTTATTGATAAACACATACTCCCTCCATCGGAGGGAGTACTACTCTTGAGTGGGAGTACTCCTTAAGTGGCCACACATGCACTGAGGAAAAGGGGCATAGCAGAAGTTGACCTTGATGGTTAGCAAGCAAATTGTTGTCTACAAAGTTACAGTATATATAAAATATACAGAAAACCTCCAACAAAAAGCAAATACATCTCTTTTCAATATATATGAATGCACTAACATCCTTACCAAAAAGTGTTGTATTATTCAATTGTGGCACCTTAAAATGTGGCAACTCAGTAGCAAATTCAGTCAAATGAGCTCCATCATAAACACTTACTCTACAAAGATAAAGAAAACATTAACTCACTTCTGATGACAGTGTATGTACAGTGAAGGTTATTAAAAAAACTCCCGAAACAGTCCAACTTATAAAAGCTACTAAATTGTTGCCGGAAGTTACTTGTACTTCCAAGAAACCACAAGTTTTTCCTTCAAACAAATCGTATAAGATTGGTCAAAACAACAATCACTTGACAGTGAAGCAGCGAGCATCATGCACGATAGTGAACACGCCGCCCTGTAACACAATGAACGAGCTAAAGTGAATGCAAGCATGCTTTCAGTGCTTATTCTCTTCACCGTAGCACATAAAATCATTCTAACAATGAAAGGCCAGTCATGATCCGATTGTTTAATGCTTTAGTTTGCACTACTACTGAGAATTATTGGGGCTCTTAAATTGTTATAGTTATACCCTTGTTGACACATTGATGCACAAAGACAACTCGATTCGGCAAATTCAACTCTATAGTAATCACTAAAGATATAGAACACCAATCATCGAGATAACTAACATAAACCATCAGTTCGGCGCTTACCTTTACACCAGATCACCTTACACCACAAACCAAGAACCCTTCGCGCAAGTCACTGTCGGCGCCAGACCGGTGAGGCATATGACTACCACGTGGTGTTGTTGGAGCCATGTACGCTATTTTTTCACCCTTTGCTTGTCACCCATCTTCGACTCACATAGGGTCCTGAGCTACGTCATCAAGAGTTGGATGGGATTGGCGACACCGAAACCCTAGATATGGGTGTCAGGAGCGAGAGGAGAAGGGACAGGGGTTCGTCGAAGGATTTGGGAAGGGACCTACGGTCTGAGCGTCATGATTCAAGGAGGCTGGGAGGAACTTGTAGGATGAACTGGAAAAACCTTGTGTGCGGGAGAGAAGCATAGTGTGGTAGGGAGTCGGACAAAAGCAAGCAGGACACGTTCCGTCCCACCAGGAAAGGGAATGATACAATATTTTTAAGTAGCAAATTATTTGAAGATTGCTCACCACGCCCACGCGGTCAATATCTACATGGACATTAGTTGTAACCCAATCTTTAATGCAAGTGGTGATGGTGGGTTCGTCGATAATAAGTAAACTACTGAACCTTGACGATGTGAATCTATAACTGGACCTGACAAGGCTCAAGTATGGGCCAGGAACGTCAACAATCAAGTGCTATCCTTTCCACAAAGACCAATCAAGGAATCTTTACGGGTTACATGGGAGCGACCAATGTGTTGTAGAACAACTTAGGTTGAAACTTCTTCGCCTACATGACTAACGCACCGACATGGCGACCACCAGACAGAGCCAATATAAAGACGACAATGATGATCTTATATAAAGGACTACACAATCGGGAGTCATTACACATTAGCAATTATACCGCTTATGCCCAAATTGATACTTAGATCTCATCAAGTTCTCCTAACTCGATGAGCCCTATAATTGATATTGTACTTGTATCTTAGAGCACTTCAAACCGACCGAATACATTTGACCCCCTAAATATCCGTGGACGTGTTTGTATACAATGCTAGCCTGCCCCCATATGCCCGTCTGGACAACTGCGCCCTCATATTCAAACCCTCATCTTCATGCAAATACAAGCAGGTAGATCATATAATACAGAACCAATTCATCAATTCAACAATCCATACATAAACGATACACGAATGAATCAAATTGTCTCCTTTGTTACTTTTGTTGATCTCCTTGTTGAGGAAGCACTTATTGCTTTCGGCAACATCATTGGGAATATAGCAAAGGAAAAAGAAAGGAAGGATGATGAATCGGATGAGAGACCAGGGCGTTGCCGTTCGATCCACTGACTGACCGGCCCCACCAGGTCACCCACCCTCCACGTGCTCCACCTCGACCAGAGCACGCAGGTCGCCACCTCGCCGAGGAGAGAGACGGGGAGGGAGGCAGAGAGAGAGAGAGAGCGAGAGAGAGAGGAGAGCGCCCCACTTCACTCCACCTCTCCACTCCGCAGGTCGCCGCCCCGAGTGGCTCCTCCGAATCGGAGCCCTCCTGCTTCGCCTAACCCTAACTCTCCCTCCGCCGCCCGTCCGCCGTGGGGCGCCGCCGCAGGCAGGCAGGTACGGCATCCCGTTCCCCTCCATCTATATTGTACGTACCTCTGTACTCCTGCGTCGCGTGGGGATCTGGATCCCGACTTCCCAGCCGTGGGCGCTCCGCGCTAGTGATGGATCCTTGCGCCCCTTCGCGGGGTCGCTCACGGTGCGGGGAGGCGACTGGTTCGATCGCGTGGGCGGGCTCCGTGGACGGGAGAGGGGGGTTGCGCGTCTGGCGAGCCGCGGTGGGTGTTGATTAATTAGGGGTTTTCATGGTGAGGGAACCTAATTATCGTTCAATGTAGGGTACGCGATAAGATCTGCCCCAGTCTCCGGATGAACATTTAGCTTAAGATTAACTAGAGAACATACTCCTCAAATATGAGCCTTGCATTTCTGGTTCCGCTTGTAGCTTGTGGGGCATCTCAGATAGGCCTGGTTTATCTGCCCAAAACGCTGATATTGAATCCGTTCAGCAGGATTTGGAACTGAGAGTAATGAAATAAGATGCTCCTCAAAAGCAAATTCAAGCTGGCCACGGCCGTCGGCATCATCTTGTTGATGCTGTCGCTGCTGGTGCACCTTTTCCTTGCAAATTATTCTGCCGGGGGAATTAGTAAGTACAACTTGGACAATGTTCTTCCATTTGGATCGGTAAGTCATGAGTATTACTTTCAAATGAATCCACAGTTCAGATGCTGATATTTAGATTCATCATATCTTTTTGGAAAGAGTTGTTTTGGAGCTAATATCTTCTTTCCTCTTTCTTCATGGTCATGGCAGAAGCCTCGACCCCGTAGGTTGTGGGGCCCATTGAGTACACTTGATCTCCTACACCCTTATGCAAAACCTAGACAATTGTACCCTGGTAATTTGGCTCTCAACTTATAATTTGCTTGCAACTTCTATTCCTAGCTTAGTCATTCAGTTTGTTTATAACAGCAAACAGCGCAACCTACCTTTTTCAGACATTTTTTTTGCGGGATTACCTTTTTCAGACATTGAATAGGCACACATACTTGATGCTTTTATTTACATCTTATTCTTTGATTCATTTTGATTGATTCAGCTCTCCCCTGTTTTGTGGCTACATTGTAATCACCACTCCCTAGTATAATGTAGTTGATCTTAGATTGGTTACTGATTAATGATTTTCTCCTCCATACTACTGTGGATAAATATGCTTGTATACCTCTTTTGCTTTGCTTTATTTGGAAGTTTGTCACATCATCTGTAATTACTGCAGAGCTTATAACATTTTAGGAAGTGTTTGGTTAATTAAACTGGTGTTATTTGTATATTCAGTATTTTCATTAAAATGTACCTTTATGAGTTGTATCTCCCAATTCAAACTCTCACGCTTGATCAATAGTCTGATTTGTTTGATACGCCATGTTACAGCTCCAGCTAAGGATAATGGTTTTATTTATGCAAAGATTTACGGTGGCTTTGAGAAGATACAGTCTTCAGTAAGTTTCCTAGTGCTAATTGCCATTTGTGTTGTCATTGTGCTGTAGGAATATGACATATTTCTGTTTGTTAGATCTGTGATCTTGTCGCCGTTGCCAGGCTCTTAAATGCCACTCTTGTTATTCCTGAGATACAAGCGACAACTCGTGCAAGAGGCATCAGGTCACCTTCTCATGCTCTTTGTATATTCAGCTTGCGGCTTTATCTATTACCTGTACGCTGTCTTATATTGACCACTAAATAATGCTCTACTACTTTCCTTGTTTTGACTATGCAGTTCAAATTTCAAAAGTTTTTCGTATCTCTATGATGAAGAACACTTCATTGCTGCACTTTCCGATGACGTGCCAATCGTGCGGGGTTTGCCAAAGGATCTTAGAGAGGCTAGAAAAAAGATCAAATTCCCAACAGTATCTCCTAAGAATACAGCCACTTCAGACTATTACACCACAGATGTCTTGCCCAGACTTGTCAAATCAAAAGTCCTTGGGATAATCGTTAATGGAGGTAAATGTCTCCAGGTATCCTCCAGGTCCCACTAACTCTTTTTTCCTTTTTTTTCGTGGTACATCGAGGATTTAGAGTATGATGATTTTGCAGTCAATTCTTCCTGCAAGCTTGGAGGAACTTCAGAGACTTAGGTGCAGGGTAGCTTTCCATGCTCTCAAGTTCCGTCCAGAAATTCGGTCTCTCGGTAGCCAAATAGTAGGAAGGTGATGCTTTCTGTCTTTCTAATATTTGTACATGCTATGGATCACCGTTCGTGTTTTGAATTATCTGTAGTTGCCAGTGGCCTGAGCCAATATATATTGTGTGGTTGCATTGACTGTAACTCTCATCGTATTGCTGGGGCACTTTTGAAGCCTTTAACAAAGCTTCAATTTGCTAGTTGTCTTGCTTATAATTTATTAAGAAAATGCGATGTTGCTTTTACATTCTGGAATATTTGGTTGTACTAGGGAGTTTTCGGTTGCTCACTCTAGATGTAGGGTGATATACATATGTAAAATTGAAAATTATACCCTTTAAACTTCCCCAGTTTAATATGAATCTGCTATATTTATTTGCTTTTGCTGTTCTCTCATAGTTCTTGTGTATTTGTATAGGTTGCGAGCATCTGGCCGTCCTTATCTGGCATATCATCCAGGATTGCTAAGAGATACTCTAGCTTTTCATGGTTGTGCTGAATTTTTCCAGGTTGGTGGAGTTAGAATGGTTTCTTTCTATTCTAATGTGAAGGTTGGACGGATTTCTGTTGAATGTCTATTTATGGAATTTATGTGACTGGTTGTTACTTGATTTTTCTAGGACATCCATACAGAATTGATTCAGTATAGAAGGAATCAGATGATCAAACGAGGAACCGTGAAGGAACAACTAACTGTTGATTCAGTGTCCATAAAGAAAAATGGTTCATGTCCACTGATGCCAGAAGAGGTGAGGTTTGCTTCTAATGGTTTGCTAAAGTCAACTTGGTTGATTATCTGGCATTGAACTGTTCATGATACACATACTTGAGTAAAGTTTCATCTGCTTAATAGAAATATGTAATAGTGCTTCCAGCTTTTGTGTGTAGCTTGCAAAACATATCATTGTTTCACATTGGAAATCTTAGGGTGTCAAAATGCGATCAGCATAGTGAGATAGTTATACTGCTAGTTATTGGTTGTCTTCCCCATATTTTATGTACACTTGGTGATCTTAGGTTGGTTTTAACTTCATGTTTAAACCTTTGCGTGTGAACTGCAAAGCTCAATGAATTGAGCTTCAGCTGTGAAAAATGAGATACTACAAACCTTATTCACATGCATATAGGTATGCCAGTAAAATATATATGGGCATGGCGTGCACATTCAGAAAAAGAAGAGAAACAAAATGTAGTCATGCATTATACTTTGGGGCCTTCTAATCTTCAGTTCAAAGTGGCATTATTCAATGAATCATTGTTCTTTGTGTAGAACACAATTAGGATTGCGCCTTGTTGCTCTTCCATGAAATTAGGGGAACATGGTTTGCTTATTACCGTGTTTAACTCGTAATAGATGTTTACTTCCAAGCTTATGGTGTAAACTATTTGTACTTACAGGTTGGACTTCTACTCCAAGCATTAGGTTATCCATCAACTACAATAATATACTTGGCTGGTTCTGAAACTTTTGGTGGGCAAAGAATACTCATTCCTCTACGAGCTATGTATGCCAACTTAGTTGATCGCACTTCCTTGTGTAGTCGGAGGGAGCTATCTGATTTAGTTGGCCCAGAGTCTCCTCTCTCCTCTGATTTGCCGCATCCTCCACCTCCCAAGAGCGAGAAGGAACTCATTGAGGAATGGAAAAAAGCAGGGCCTCGTCCGAGGCCGTTGCCTCCACCTCCTGCAAGACCATTTTATGCCCATGAGAAGGAAGGGTGGTATGGGTGGATTGGTGAGAATGACACGGAACCTGATCCGTCGCCCATTGAATTTAGGAGGCAAGCTCACCGATTGCTCTGGGACGCGCTTGATTATTTTGTTTCTGTTCAAGCTGATGCATTCTTCCCTGGGTTTCACAATGATGGGAGTGGTTGGCCAGACTACTCAAGTTTGATTATGGGGCACCGGTTATACCAAACCCCATCTGGTATAACCTATAGGCCTGACAGGTATAACACCATTATTATCAGTACTATTGACTTCGTACAGTTTGCTTATAACTTAAGAATAATTGTTCTTTTAATTGAACCTTTTTTGTTTGGAAAAACATTGCTGGCATATGTGCAGTCGTAAGTAGTTTTCAGGATGCAAGAGGTGAATAACCCATTAATTTTTGCTCCAAGCAAAAGCCATGTACATATATAGGTGGTGTTCAAATGCATCTTTTGACAGTCTAGATAGCTTAATGTCAGGATGTAGGTGGATAACATATGTACATACGACTGGCTAGGTCACTTGAGAATTTAGTACATGTATAGGTGGTGTTCAAAAACATCTTTTATTCTTTTGACAATCTAGATGCTTAATGTCGGGATGTAGGTAGATAACACATTAGGTTTTGCGCCAAGCAAAAGCTATGTACAGACTAGCTAGGCCACTTGAGAATTTAGTAGCATATTTAAGTGGTGTTCAAAAGCATTGTTTGCCCATGTAGATTTTTCACTGATATGTAATTTCGCACATGATGACTGATTCCCTTATTTTCATATGAACAGAAAGACTGTTGCTACACTGTTTGAAAATGTCAGTGATCATCTGTATCACCCACCACGGAATTGGACAATGGCTGCACGTCAGCATCTCAATAACAGTGCAGGCACAGAAGGCATCAAAATGTCAGCTATGATGTCAAAACCTGCATCTTTTCTTGCACACCCGTTACCGGAGTGCTCTTGCAGAACGGCGAAGTCACCTGTTGTCCAACCGGTGAAAGATAAGCATGGTGCGCTCCTTTTTGGAGGTGAAGAAGACTGCCCTGATTGGATGGTTCGCACCCTGGCAATCGTGTCTACCAAGAATAATGAACCTCAAAGTGAGGATTACGAGGGTGAGTTGCCCGAAGATGATCCTAGCCAAGACACGCAGCAGGAATCCGATAGAAGCGACACAAATAAATCCCCAGAGCAAGATGAGGAGATGGACCCCGATGATTGAAAATATGTGGAGATGGAGCTTACCCATTACGCGCTATGAGGTCCAGATTAGTCGAGCAACTACCAGCTCCAGATTACGCAAGCAAGATCAGCGTACATTTCAATGATCTACTTGGTCAGAGGGCACTTGCTTACAAATCATGGAAGCGTCCAGGCATGACAGGAGTGCCGTTGACCTTGGATGCTTGCCTGGATTATCTTCGGTATACGACCTCGATACAGAAACTAACACTTAGATTCTTTTATTTCTGCATTCCTTTCTTTTTTCCTCTTTTGCGGGTACAACCTGAAGAAATTGTTTCTGTAGAAATGTCTAACAACAAGGATGGAAACATTATATTTTTGGCGAGCTTGGTTTCCAAGAGCTTCTGTAAAGGACTTCTATTTTGCTCTATAACTGCTGGATCTTGCATTGCGGTGTATGTAGTTGGCGGATACACTTAACTCATGACACAGGTGAAGACTCTGGCAGGTAATTCATGATGGCGGTGGCTACTGTACTACTTTATAAATTATTCGTTATGTGTGCTTGTTTTGGCATCGTGAGGGACTTCCATTAAATCATTCAATTTGTATGAATCAAATGTTCCTATACCATCATTTCTCTTGCGGTACTTATATCGGCTCAGTGTGCCCATGTTTGTGTATGTGAAAACATCAAAACAATGTTGCAAGAGTGGACTTTTACATTTGGTTACATTTCCGCAATAGTCTCCTGGGAGCAAGCTATCTGTTGGCCGCTGGCCATGTAATCGTTGGGTGCCCATTGCTGTCTTCGCTGGAGGGGCAAGTGCTGTTGTTGTTATGCTTTCCAAGGCCAGTTGGTTATTCTCTGTATACCCTAGAGATGTTCTGGGCATTGTTGTTGCTGCTAAGGCTCCTTCTGTTGAATGCCAGGCTCCAGGGTACTTCTGGTTACATAATGTTACAACAACCGATAAATCTCCTGGGTTGGAACGTGAGGGGGCTAAACTGCCCGGATCGCCACTTTATGGTCAATGCCACGATCGTCGCCTCAGTCTTGTCATGTAGTATGCCTTCAAGGGACAAAGCTCGACAATGTCGATCAGTTCATGACAACCTTTTTAGGATGGCGTTTCTAAAAAACCCCTTTATAGGAGGGTAGAGGCTGCGCAGCTTCGCTCAAAGACCAGCAAATGGTAGTATG
>NC_041381.1:131222817-131235860 GCF_002162155.2 Triticum dicoccoides | reverse complement strand
GCTCTGGGATGATCTTCTTGACGTGTCCAACGTCACCTTCACAACGTATTGCCTCTCTACAATGGTTCGGGTGAGAGTGACTGATGTCTCTTCAAGCTCTCCGCCATGGTCTGGGTGAGAGGGATTGACGTGCTCTTCAAGATCACATCCGTCTACGGCCCTATGGATCCCTCTTGCAAAGACGCTTTCTTTGTCGAGCACCTAAGCCAAAGCCGCCATCGGGAATGGCTTGGCTTGGCTCGGGGATTTCAACCAAATTTACCAGGCCAAAGACAGAAACAAGAGAAATGTTAATTGCAGCAGGATCAAGCTCAAAGAAATCCACCTCCAAAACCGTAGGTTCACTTGGAGCAACGAGAGGGTAAACCAAACCTTGTGCAAGCTGGACTCCTTCTGCAACGCTGAGTGGGATACAACTTTCAACACCCATGTCCTGAATGCACTCTCCTCCTCCCTCTCCGACCATTGCCCGCTCTTGCTTGCCGATGATAAGGGACCAAGAAGGCCTTGAGTCTTTAAATTCGAAAACTTTTGGGCATTCATGCCCGGATTCAATGAGGTGGTTTTAAGGGCGTGGAACGAAACACTGAGCCATACCAAATCCTTTACCACAAGCTCAAAAAGTGGCGTTGCGCCTCTCCGAATGGAGTAGGGCCTTTTCTCAAAGGCAAAAATCCACCACCAAGCTGCTCTTTTGGTGATTCTCCGCTTTGACATTGCCCAAGAGGATAGGCTCCTTTCCAAGTTGAGCTCCGAGCTAGGCTCAAGAGAAGAGTCATTGGTTTGGATGTGCTAGAAAGATCACGCAAGAAACAATGTGCAAGAATTTCCTGATGGGGAACGTAGCAGAAATTCAAAAATTTTCCTGCGCTTCACCAAGATCTATCTATGGAGAGACCAGCAACGAGTAGAAGGAGAGTGCATCTACATACCCTTGTAGATCGCTAAGCGGAAGCGTTCAAGTGAACGGGGTTGATGGAGTCGTACTCGTCGTGATTCAGATCACCGATGATCCTAGTGCCGAACGGACGGCACCTCCGCGTTCAACACACGTACAGCCCGGTGGCGTCTCCCACGCCTTGATCCAGCAAGGAGAGAGGGAGAGGTTGAGGAAGACTCCATCCAACAGCAGCACAACGGCGTGGTGGTGGTGGAGGAGCGTGGCAATCCAGCAGGGCTTCGCCAAGCACCTACGGGAGAGGAGGAGGTGTCACGGGAGGGAGGGAGGCGCCAAGGGCTCAGGTATGGATGCCCTCCCTCCCCTCCACTATATATAGGGGCAAGGGAGAGGGGGGAGGCGCAGCCTTGCCCCTTACTCCAAGAAAGGGGTGCGGCCAAGAGGGGGGGGGGGAGGAGTCCATCCTCCCCAAGGCACCTCGGAGGTGCCTTCCCCCTTGAGGACTCTTCCCTCTAGGGTTCCCTAGGCGCATGGGCCTCTTGGGGCTGGTGCCCTTGGCCCATGTAGGCCAAGGCGCACCCCCTACAGCCCATGTGCCCCCCCGGGGCTGGTGGCCCCACCCGGTGGGCCCCCGGGACCCTTCCGGTGGTCCCGGTACAATACCGATGACCCCGAAACTTGTCCCGATGGCCGAAACAGGACTTCCTATATATAAATCTTTACCTCTGGACCATTCCGGAACTCCTCGTGACGTCCGGGATCTCATCCGGGACTCCGAACAACATTCGGTAACCACATACAAGCTTCCTTTATAACCCTAGCGTCATCGAACCTTAAGTGTGTAGACCCTACGGGTTCGGGAGACATGCAGACATGACCGAGACGTTCTCCGGTCAATAACCAACAGCGGGATCTGGATACCCATGTTGGCTCCCACATGTTCCATGATGATCTCATCGGATGAACCATGATGTCAAGGACTCAATCAATCCCGTATTCAATTCCCTTTGTCTAGCGGTATGTTACTTGCCCGAGATTCGATCGTCGGTATCCAATACCTTGTTCAATCTCGTTACCGGCAAGTCACTTTACTCGTTCCGTAACACATCATCCCGTGATCAACTCCTTGGTCACATTGCGCATATGATGATGTCCTACCGAGTGGGCCCAGAGATACCTCTCCGTTTACACGGAGTGACAAATCCCAGTCTCGATCCGCATAAAACAATAGATACTTTCGGAGATACCTGTAGTGCACCTTTATAGTCACCCAGTTACGTTGTGACGTTTGATACACCCAAAGCACTCCTATGGCATCCAGGAGTTACACGATCTCATGGTCAAAGGAAGAGATACTTGACATTGGCAAAGCTCTAGCAAATGAACTACACGATCTTTTGTGCTAGTCTTAGGATTGGGTCTTGTCCATCACATCATTCTCTTAATGATGTGATCCCGTTATCAACGACATCCAATGTCCATAGCCAGGAAACCATGACTATCTGTTGATCACAACGAGCTAGTCAACTAGAGGCTCACTAGGGACATATTGTGGTCTATGTATTCACACGTGTATTACGATTTCCGGATAATACAGTTATAGCATGAATAAAAGACAATTATCATGAACAAGGAAATATAATAATAATACTTTTATTATTGCCTCTAGGGCATATTTCCAACATTTCCAACCTTTGAGAGGGGGGACACAAATACTAAATTCTTCCACCGCCGAGTTAATGCTAGGAAGCGAAAAAACCATATCCATAGAATCAAGAATGATCATGGGTGGGTCACCAAGCATGAAGCCAAGAGAAACTGGTCATGGATCGTTTTTCTAATGTCACGAAGAGAGGCCCCAAAAGCCGCGAAGATTTCAAATAGGAGGAGCTAAATTTGGATCCACTCGACTTGAATGGCCTCGACTCCCCGATGACCGAGAGTGAGGTCCTTGAAGCGACCAACGACATGCCAAGTGACAAGGCCCCGGGGCCGGATGGCTTCACCAGCCTCTTTTACAAGAAGTGTTGGAACATTGTCAAGCCTGACCTCATGAGGGTCATTAGTCATTTTGACTCCCTTCACACTTCAAATCTCGAGTGGCTCAATTCCGCAAAGTGGCGCTTTTGTCTAAAAAGTAAGGGGCGGAGAGAATTGCCAATTATAACCTATCAGCCTCATCCACGCGATCGCGAAGATTATTGCCATGGTGCTCTCCTTAAGGATTGGGCCCCACATGACAAGTCTCGTCTCCAACGCCCAAAGCGCTTTCATCAAAACAAGAAGCATCCACGACAAATTCTTGTATGTTCGCAACCTTGCTCGGCGCCTTCACAACCCTTCCCTCCTCTTCAAGCTTGATATCCGCAAGGCCTTCGACACCGTTAAGTGGGAGTATTTGCTTGACCTACTCCAATGATGAGGATTCCCAAACAAATTTGGGGATTGGATCGCGACCCTCCTTAGCTCCTCTTCATTGAGGATCATCCTCAATGATATTGCCGGCGACCCAATTAAACATGGGCAGGGCCTTCGGCAAGGGTACCCCTTATTTGGGTATCCCAGAAGGGGATCGCGACCCTCCTTAGCTCCTCTTCGACATCGCCATTGACCCGCTCCAAAGAATTCTTGATGTTGCTACGAGAAAGGGGCTCCTCCATAAAATTAGGGGAAGGGGGCCATGTTGAGGACCTCTCTATACGCAGATGACGTGGCCTTCTTCTTGGCTCCGATCAAAAGAGATGTTGACAACCTTGCCAAGCATCTTGAAGGGCTTCGGAGAGGTCACGGGCCTGTGCACCAATTGCCACAAAGAGCTCGTTTGTGCCCATTCGTTGCAACCATCTCGATTTGGGTCGCCTAATCCGAAGGTTGCCGGCACCAAGGACTTCTCCCCCCTGCGATACTTTGGGCTCCCCCTCTCCATTTGAAAACTAAAGTTGGCGGATCTTCAGTTTTTAGTGGACAAGGTTGCGAGCAACTTAACAACTTATGAGGGCCAAAACATCACCACCATCGAACGAACGACTCTTGTCAAGTCTGTGATCACAATCCAGGTGGTCTACCCGGCCACACCGTTGGTCATCCCGCCAACCATCCTTCTCAATGTAAACAAGCTCGAGAGAGCTTTCTTATGGTCCGGTTCGAACAAGACGTCGAGGGCAAAATGCAAGGTGAATTGGGAGTTTGTTTGCCGGCCACTTCAATATGGGGGACTCGGGGTACTCAACACCAACAAATTTACGCGTGCTTTCTAGTTGTGGTGGCTGTGGTATGAATGGAAGAAGCCCACCAAGATGTGGGCGGGGATGGGAACCCGTGTGACGAGGAGGACCTCAACTTTTTCTATGCATCCACCACTATCATCATTGGTAACGGTGCGAAGACCCCCTTCTGGGATTCACCTTGGCTCCTTGGTCGCAAGCCAAAAGACATTGCCCCACTCATTCATGAAGTGTCCAAGAGAAAGAAGTGGAAGGTTCGTGAGGCCCTTAAACACAACGTGTGGATTCTCAAGATTACCCCCACCACCACCAATGTATCTGCAGAGCACATCACACAGTTCTTCATCCTTTGGATGCCTTGCATGAGATCCAACTCGATGAACTCACCGAGGACAACATCCTATGGAAGCATACGACTAGAGGGCCCTACTCGGCGACATTCGCATACAAGGCGCAATTCCTGGGGATGGTTCTCTCACCCATGGATAAAATGGTTGGAAGGCTTGGGCTCCTCCAAAAGTCAAGTTCTTTGCTTGGTTGGCACTACAAGATAGAATTTGGACCGCCGATTGACTGGCGAAGCCTAGGTGGCCAAACTGTGATCTTTGCCCTCTTTGCAAGAGGGTGCAAGAATGTGGGACTCACCTCTTATACAAACGCCACTACACTCGAAGGTTTTGGTCTTTGGTCACCGACAAATACCACATTCTTGGGCTTGCCATAACCGCTTGGCCCTTGTTCGACTCGGTTGAGGCTTGGTGGGCAAATACTTGCGACAACGACACGCCAAACCGACAAGACAAGGCATCCCACACCTTGCTTGTTTCGTGGACTATTTGGACGAGTGAAACACACGAGTCTTCAAGCATAAGAGCACGCCACCGACTATATTGCCTGCCTCCACCGCGACGAGGCTAACCTTTGGGTCATCGTTGGTGCAAAAAAAGAAAAAAACTAAGGTTCATAATATTGTGAGAGTAATTCCTGTGTCGTGTATTCGAGTTACTTGTAACAAACTCTATTCTCTCTTATTTAATGGATGAGGCAAAACTTTTGCCCCCGTTTCAAAAACATAATATTTCCTCATCTTTTCCTAAAATAGTTTGCCCTGGATACAAGGCCGTGATAAACCGTCGAGCATCTCTAGCAGATTTCTTTTTGGGCAATGCTAGCCGCCGGTTGACCGGGTAGCTTGTCTGATCCCATGGGCATCGTCCCTAGCAGCCCCCGTCTGGCAGCATCGCGCCGCCGTGCAGTAGGACCACCGACCTTAGGGCATGGCCAACGCGTCGCCTCAGCCTGCTGCTCCGCAGGACCAGGTAGGCTTGGATGCCACGGTGGTGGTTTGGCTGCTTCGTAGGTGTCAGGGGATCCTGCAGAGGAGCTGGTTTCTCCAAGGAAAAAGTAGAAGCGAGATGAAAAGAAGAGGACAGAGGGAAGGAAAGGGACGACGGCCACGCACAATAGTATACATAAAGAATGGGAAAGAAAAATTGGCTCACGTCAGGAAGCCACTGATGCGTTGGATGGCTATTAAATTAAATGGTGGTCTCACCTCTGTTGGCTGGTATGGATGGGCAGGGGCAGCACCAGGTGCTGCCACCATTGCCCATGCCCTCATTGTACAACCCCTCCTTTGGTCCACCGCCCACGCCGTCGATTGCAACTCGTTGTTAATGCCAGGGTCTTACTTTCCTCGCACATGACTTCAGCATATACCAGTCGCGGTCATAGCATCCCCCCATGCACAGCCGATTCCAACATCTTTCGGCCATGGTGTCGTCGCATTCCTCGCAACCAGCTCTAGCCGTGGTCGTCTTGATGGCAACATCTAGTTGATGGAGCTAAATCCGGCAGATCTCGGGTAGAAGGTCCCGAGCTGGTGATCTTGGCACGATGATAACATGACGAAGAAGGGACATAGTGTTTATCCAGGTTTGGGCCCTCTCGAAGAGGTAAAATCCTTCATCCTGCTTATAGTACATGTTGATCTACCTCGAGATCATATGTGAATGAATCTACCTCTACGGTCTAAACCCCTCGGCTTATATAGACACCGGGGGCACCTAGAGTTACACCTAAGTCGGTTACATCAGGAGATAGACACCCCGAGGATTACGTTATGTCTTGGAGTGTGCGTCAAGTCTTTAGAAGATTTCATCTTGAGTACATCATGATGCCTGGCGAAAGTGGCCCACTAGTTAATCGTCTGGGGGTCCTCGACCCAGCCCATCCTCGGGCCGACGTAGTTAGTACCTTCCTATGTAGGACACCGTCAGCAGCCCCTAATCTGATCTTCAAACCAAGGACATTGCTCGGCTCCTCCGAGTCGTTGCTTCATCTTCAGACTTCGGCTTCGTAGGCGAGTTCAACAAACCCGATATCTTTGCATTCATAATCATTTTCATGTCCGAGGACATTTTTTTATCTTTGCATTCATAATCATTTTCATGTCCAAGGACATTTTTGGACCTGAGGCCTTTACGCCGAATGGGTTCCTTGAGAGGCAAGCAAGCTCCTTCTGAGGACTCATTATAGGCTCCACCCAGCCAGTTTTTCCGAATTCTGCCGCCTAGTCTGAGGACTGCAGCTAACTGATCCTGGATACGAACAGAACTGATTCAGATGGCACAAACAGGGAAACAGAGAATTGATGAAATGAGATGCTGTGTGTTCTTCACCATGTGATACAATTACCAGGTTCCCTATCCATCCAGGCCTGAAATAAGCAAGATTGCTAAAGGCCAAAATGAGAAACAGCCTAAATATCAGCATCAAAGGCACATGTTATCAACGGACAGATTTACACAAGTAGACCAAATTCGAGCTAATTCTACAGACAATACTGAAGACAGATGAGGACCCTTGGAAGTTGGAACGGACGAGGGTTAGCGAGCTAGACGATGCAGACCCAGACGCCGAGGACGATGAGCGCGGTGCCGAGCGCGGCGGGCGCGACGCGGGTGGCCTCCCCGAGGAGCGCGGCGGCGACGGCGGTGGCGGCGAAGGTGGTGGCGTTGGTGACTGGCACGGCGACGGAGATGGGCGAGTCGCCGAGGAGGCGGAAGAAGGCGGCGGAGGCCGAGAGGTTGGCGAGGAACGGCGCCGAGTACTGCCACGTGAGCAGGAGGTCGGCCCACCGCTGGACGGCACCGGTGCCGGCAGGAAGGGAGCGGGAGCGGCGGTCCCAGACGAGCGCGCCCCGGCGCATCAGCGCGTTCGTGGCGCCCCACACCAGGCCCACAGCCACCATGCTCGCCGCGTCGCCGCCTACCGCCGTCATGCTCGCCCGGGTTCGGTGGATCTGGGGCCTCCCTTTCTCTGCTTTCCTCACAGTGTGACTGGATCTTTGCTGACTTGTTTGGGTTGGGCTGAAATTTGGCTTTTGAAGGTTTGTGTTTGTGTAATTTCAAATTTTGGCCCCGGAAAAGAAAGCTTGTTTTTGGGTAATTTCAATTTTTGGCTAACCACTAGACTATAGAGAAGTTACAAAAATTTGAGGAAGTTTTGGGCAAGCTAATTTTCTACATAGGGGTCATACTCCTAGGAGTGATTCACGTCATTGTTTTGTTTCTTACGTCATTTTTTCTCAGTCGTCCAAATATGAGTTGTGCTGCGTGAGTTAGCCTATTCTATAGGTGGTTTTGTTCAGCGGTGTGGACGCCTGAGACCCGTCTGTCGATGAGTGGGACCGTAAGTCTTTCTTGGTCAAATGTGACGTGGCGACTGGGAGGGCATAAGGAGGCACATGTCGCTCAGTTGCCTGGTCGGGGCTGTCTACAGAGGGGGTGTGGGGGCTGTTGGGAGGGATTTGATATGTGGTGTGGTGGGGTTTGTTGCGGCTTGCTGGAGATGGGTACAAGGGTGATGTGGCGGCCCTTCTTCATTAGGGGTTTCGGTGATACTATTGGCTTTTGTCCACCTATCTGTTGGTAGCTGCATTGGAGGGGATCTGCTTTTTGTTTTTGGCCATTGTCTTTGCTAGGTCTTCACTGCTGCTTCTGGCGATATTCTTATTATACTTGTTCTACTTTTTTTAGTTTTGGCTGAGTGTCCAGCGAGAGCGGAACAATGGTTTTTATCAAAAGAAAAGAAAACCGAAGCGGTTTCATTCGATTCGTTGTGGATGGGATGATAGAAAATCAACAAGCATCAAGCGTACTCAGAAAGGTTGGGAGAGGCTTCGTCTTTGTGTCGGGCTTCATTTGCACTTTGTAGCACATGTTATCCCTAGACACATTGTAGACTTGCACTTTGTTACATATTTTAGACATTTCAACATATATGTATGTATTTACATAATGCATTGCAGTTATGAGAGGAACATGCATGTGCGTTATGAGAAGGTTGTGATTGTGTATTGTGAATGTTGCATAAATGTATTAAGATATTCGAAACAAAATCCAACAATAGAAAGGACAATTCAGGCATTTGAGGCAGTTACAAACGAAAGAGATGCCTTCGGCAATCTCAACATTGGAGACAACCGCTTGCGACTGATTTTCGAAACCGCCTGCATTGTTTCGTGTATTAGAGACACTATCTTTGAGGCGGATTGCACAACTGGCACCGTCCCATGTGGTGAATCTGCATGCAAAGCGATTCTCTACTAGTGTACTCTCCTTGCATGAGGTAAAGACCGATCTTGTTGATTTCTCAAGTGAAGATTCGTGCGGGCGTTATATTCTTGAGCTTTGGCTCATGAAATTCAAAGGCTTCATCCTGGGTATTAATCAGCGAAGTGCTCCGAGGCAACATATTCTTTATCTAGATAGACACAAGTTGTGCCTTGTCTCTGCCTGCAAACGGCCACCAAGGGTTGCTTTCGAATGTACAGGGTGCTCATATGCGTTTGTCTTTTGGTGGCAAGTCCAACTCTAGTTAGCGAAGGCAGTACTTGGATCGTCCTTCGGTGGTAGGTGTTGTACATGTGTCATTTTGGATTTGCAATGTATTTTTTGCCCATGGGCCAAAGGGGATAGCATTCTCCTTCCCGATGGCAGCGGCACGACTGCGATGTTGGGTCCCTGGTCCCTTTCTACGAAGTCCATCCATGTTTTCAACTTGTTTGTCGCCTAGGCTCAGTCTCGGTGTCGTTGTTTCGCCTTCGATTGCCCCTAGTATCTTTCCATCTTCACTTGGGTCTCTGAGGGTGGCACTATAATAGTCGACGTGGTGTCCTTCGTGCTTCGAGCAATTCAATTGTTGTGTTCTCTCTGTGGTCGCGAGGCCAGCTCCTTTCATAGCTCTCAGGTGAGCGCCTCTTCAAGTCGATGGCGTGGTGTCCTTCTAGCCAAGATGGCAGGGTAGGGTCCCTCTTCGGCATTTGAGTAGGAATGAGTTGCGTCTTCTCAACACGATGGAACTTTCATGCATGCATTCTTCCAGTGGCGGTCGGCTAATCCACTGTTGTCTCTTCCGTTTTAGGTTCCCGGAGTGTGGTGGGTAGCACCATTTTCAAGCTATGCTTTCATTTGTTTTCTCTTTTTGTGATTTCTCTATGTGTTGTGCAATAAGATGCTCTATCAGCTCATTGTATCGTTCAACTATTTTTTTTCTTATTAGCCTTGTGTAATCCATGTCTGGTTGATGACTTCTCAATAGATCTGGTCTCCTAGATCCCCGGGACCACACACTCACCTATTTGCTAGTGTTAGAGTGAACACCTTTGGGGGCAGAGAAACTCAATTACGTCACCACTCGGACACAAGAACCAAGAACCTACATGAAACGACACTACGCACGAGACGAAATCCTAGCCTCTTCTATTTTCGAGGGGGAGTTGAAACAGACCAAATGACATTACAGTGCACACCACACTAGAGAGCACTGATACGTCTCCGTCGTATCTATAATTTTTGATTGTTCCATGCTAATATTATTCAACTTTCATATACTTTTGGCAATTTTTTATACTATTTTTGGGACTAACATATTGATCCAGTGCCCAGTGCCAGTTCCTCTTTGTTGCATGTTTTATGTTTCGCAGAAACCCAATATCAAACGGAGTCCAAACGGGATAAAAACAGATGGAGAATTATTTTGGAATATTTGTGATTTTTGGAGGAAGAATCAACACGAGACGGTGCTTGAGGGGGCCACGAGGCAGGGGGGCGCGCCCTGGACCCTCGTGGGCACCCCGTAAGGCAGTTGACGCTCTTCTTTTGCCGCAAGAAAGCTAATTTTATGAGAAAAATCTGGGCGAAAGATTCACCCCAATCGGAGTTACGGATCTCCGGATATAAAAGAAACGGTGAAAGGGCAGAATCGGGAACGCAGAAACAGAGAGAGACAGAGAGATAGATCCAATCTCGGAGGGGCTCTCGCCCTCCCACGCCATGGGAGCCAAGGACCAGAGGGTAAACCCTTCTCCCATCTAGGGAGAAGGTCAAGGAAGAAGAAGAAGAGAAAAGGGGGCTCTCTCCCCCTTGCTTTCGGTGGCGCCGAAACACCGCCGGCGGCCATCATCATCACCGCGATCTTCACCAACACCTCCGCCATCTTCACCAACATCTCCATCACCTTCCCCCATCTATATTCAGCGGTCCACTCTCCCGCAACCCGCTGTACCCTCTACTTGAACATGGTGCTTTATGCTTCATATTATTATCCAATGATGTGTTGCCATCCTATGATGTCTGAGTAGATTTTTGTTATCCTACCGGTGATTGGTGAATTGCTATGATTGGTTTGAATTGCATGTTTTATTATTGGTGATGTCCTATTGTGCCCTCCGTGTCGCGCAAGCGTGAGGGATTCCCGCTATAGGGTTTGCAATATGTTCATGATTTGCTTATGGTGGGTGGCGTGAGTGACAGAAGCATAGACCCGAGTAAGTAGGTTGTTTGCGTATGGGATAAAGGGGACTTGATACTTTAATGCTATGGTTGGGTTTTACCTTAATGATCTTTAGTAGTTGCGGATGCTTGCTAGAGTTCCAATCATAAGTGCATATGATCCAAGAAGAGGAAGTATGTAACTTATGCCTCTCCCTCAAATAGAATTACAATAGTGATTACCGGTCTAGTAACATAGTCAATTGCTTAGGGACAATTTCACAACTCCTACCACCACTTTTCCACACTTGCTATATTTACTTTATTGCTTCTTTATCTAAACAGCCCCTTCTTTTTATTTACATGTTCTTTATTATCTTGCAAAGCTTTCCAACAACACCTACAAAGTACTTCTAGTTTCATACTTGTTCTAGGTAAGGCGAACACTAAGCGTGCGTAGAGTCGTATTAGTGGCAGATAGGACTCGAGAGAATATTTGTTCTACCTTTAGCTCCTCGTTGGGTTCGAAACTCTTACTTATTAAAAGAGGCTACAATTATCCCCTACACTTGTGGGTTATCAAGCACCACCAAAGAGAAAGCGCCTGACGTGCAAGAAAAAGCATCGCTTGCCACCATCGCTTGAAACTGAAAGTAACCGAACACCTCCATACAATGACACCATTCGTCCAAGACCAACCTTCCCCAAATGTCTAGCAACGTCGTCGCCGACCAATTCACAATGGATTTTAAGCTTTCACTCGGGAAAGTGACGTGGTGCGGGAAGCGTCTTCAACAACTCCTTGAGGAAGGAAAGTGGCGCCCTTGGGAGTTGCCGCTGCCATGCTCAAACTAACCATTCAGGGGTTCCCCTCATAGCCAAAATTGTGCCATCATCACCTCTCTAGTTTGCTAGGGCATGCGGCCGACATTGTTGTGCACCAGTATTGACAAGGAGGATTGATTTAGAGAGGCGGAAGGGCGTTGTACCTTCATATCGGGAGGCGAAAGCCGAAGAAGGCCCTTCGCCTCGACCATCGCCCGCCGACACCTCGCCACCCAAGGGATAAAGGGATCCGGCCAGCAGCACCTGCGGGGAACGCCTGCTGTCTCACCACCCGAGGCTGCCGTCCGGGCATCTAACGCCATCCACATGATAAACGGAGCAACGTGAGCCTCGTTGCCACCTTCGTTGTGCCCGTCAGACTTTCCTGTCGCCCCCCTCTAATGATGACCACCAGGGATATGGATGAGGAGGAGCGGAGGGTGTCCTGGGAACCCTAGTTGCCCCCGAGATACCCTATGGACGCGATGGCTCAAATCATTTTTTTCCGCAATATGGCTCAGGGTGTTTCTTTTCGGAAAGAAAACATGCGAGGAGTTAAGTTTACTAAAAAAATGTTTGCATGTTGGACAAGTATATTACACCACGGAGCAGTAAGAGCAACTACAACGCGCCGACCCATTTGGTCACCCATGTCCGTTTGGGTTGCCACGGACAAAAATGCTGGCCCAACGCGCCGCCCATTCCCAAAACGCGTCCGCTTCGCATCCGGGCGGACCCATTTTCGGCCCAAATTTGGGCCTGAATGTGCCGACACGGACACAAAGCGGCCGCACCATGCGTCCCCTCGGTGTCCGCCGCGGCCCTATTTGTCGGCCGACCAACCATCGCCCGTGTCTTATTAAATGTCAGCACCTACCTCGGGGCCCTCCTGGCAGTGGGTGGAAGGTCTGCATGCCCGTCCTTTTAAATGAAAGTGTGTGGCTGGGCCGGCTGTTGGGAAACGTTGCATGGAAAACAAAAATTTTCTACGCACATGCAAGATCTATCAAGGAGATGCATAGCAATGAGAGGGGGAGAGTGTGTCTACCTACCCTCGTAGACCGTAAGCGGAAGCATTTCACAACATGGTTGATGTAGTCGAACTTTCTTCGCGATCCAACCGATCTAGTGCCGAACGTATGACACCTCCGCGTTTAGCACACATTCAGCTCGGTGACGTCCCTCGCCTTCTTGATCCAGCAAGACGTCGAGATAGTAGATGAGTTCCATCAGCACGACGGCATGGTGACATGATGGTGAAGTGATCTCCGCAGGGCTTCGCCTAAGAACTACGAAAATATGACCGGGGGTGTAAATAGT
>NC_041381.1:131219556-131221398 GCF_002162155.2 Triticum dicoccoides | reverse complement strand
CGAGCGCGCAGAGTAGTTTAGCCTACGCTCCGGTCCTAATTAGGCGGGCGCGCAGCTCCGCGGGAGTAGGTCTATCCACCACTAATTAGTTGAGGGTAAAACTATTTGAAGAAAATAGTAACTTGTTTAATTTCATTATCATTGGACTCGTACGCCTCGCACAAGTCACTAATTATTGATAGTAAAAGGTACAGGATAGATTATAATGCATGAAAATCTTTTACCAAGCATTGAATTTGTTCCGTCCGCTCTTAAACCTAGTAAAACCATGATATTATCTGGTAATGAATTACTACATATGCCCTACTCACTACTTGTTGGCAGTAAAATGGTTGGAGTAGATGGTAATGAGAGAGTGTGCTTTACCATTGGTAAGCCTAGTAAAACCATGTTAATATCTAGTAACGAATTACTACAAGTGCTCTACTCACTAATTGTTGGCAGTAAAATTGACAAAGAAGATGGTAATGAGAGAGAATGCCTTACCAGTAGTAAAGATAGTAAAACCATGCTAACGTCTAGTAACGAATTAATTCGTGTTTTTGCTTTTTATTAAATGGAAAATGTATGACGGTAACTATGTTACTATCGACTCCCTAAGCGCCTGGAGGGTGACACATTTTTTGTTACTATATAATACTATGGATCATAAGGGCCGTTACTATATCTTTCCATAGTTACGATGAATCCTATGCACTATTACTAAGTACCTTCTTTTGTGGTTAAATTTTTTATGGTGTATCCTTCTTTATTTACGATGGATTTGGTGCGTGCAGATCAGGCCAGAGATTATTTTTTGTTAATACATTACGATCAGTTATTACGATGATTAAGCGACCCCGCACGGAAAGGGCTGACTGGCTTGCGCTAATTCGATGCGTCGTTCGGTGGCCGGAGCGTACGCTAAGTTTATTCTACGCTCTAGCTCAGTTTAGCAGGCCTATATATATGTGTCTATATATATATATATATATATATATATATATATATATATATATATATATATATATATATATATATATATATATATATATACGGCTGCGCTATTGTAAGCGAGCGCGCATTCTGCTTAATCTACGCTCCGGACGAACCAACTTAGGCGCGCGGATGGCGCTGACCACCACAGAAATTTTGGGGGTAACCGACAGTTCTAGGAAAAGTAACGCATTTAATTCTGTTACCATGTACTGGTCCGTTACCTCATTCTTTTGGGCTACAAATTATTACCGGGCAGATGTAGTGTACACGGTAATAAAGTTAGTTTTATTACCGGGCAGTGAGATATGTAGTAAACCTGGCCGAGATATGTAGTAATGTATTACTATATGCTCACAAACTGGCAGTAGTAATTTCTCTTGTAGTGGATCGTAAAGCAAACAGATGGGCAGTGAGATATGTAGTAAACCTAGTGTGGACATGTCAAAATGTATTACTACATGCTCACAGTAGGAAAAAAATGGAGTGCATGCAAATTACTAGATGGTAATATCATTACTACTACTGCAGGCCCAATTTACTGATGGTAGCAATTAACTGTTGGGCTCTTTTACGATGCGACGATCGTCAGTTACCATAAATTAATGGTCCAAGTGCGAGGTGTTGGATATGTTAACTTGATCGTAACGCGTTACTATTGATTTTTTCGGAGGAACGCGGGCCTGGTTAAGTGCATGTACAAGACGATGGTCGTAAATTCTTTACGGTTGATTTTCTGGTGGAGTGAGCGCACTCCGGCTAATTAGCACGTATGGCCCAGTTGGGTCGATGGGCGGCTGGAGCGTATGCTAAGTTATAATGCGCGCACGCTGAGTTTAGCAGGTCTATATATATATATATATATAT
>NC_041381.1:131216858-131219546 GCF_002162155.2 Triticum dicoccoides | reverse complement strand
GGGGAGGGGTAAGGGGGAAGGAAGGGGGAATCCTATTTCCTTCCTTTCCTTTCCTCCTTCCCCTTTCCTTCTCCACCTTGGCCGACCCATATGGGGGGCACACCAGCCCCTTGTGGCTGGTGCGTTTCCCCTCTTGGCCCATAAGACCCATATCTTTTGTTGGGGGTGCCCGGAACCCCTTTCGTCGATCTGATATGTACCCGGTACCCTCCGGAACACTTTCGGTGTCCGAATACCATCATCCTATATATATTAATATTTATCTCTCGACCATTTCAAGACTCCTTATCATGTTCGTGATCTCTTCTGGGACTCCGAACAACATTCGGTCACCAAATCACATAACTCATATAATACTATATCATCATCAAACATTAAGCGTGCGGACCCTACGGGTTCGAGAACTATGTAGACATGACAGAGACACCTCTCCGGTCAATAACCAATAGCGGAACCTGGATACCCATATTGGCTCCTACATATTCTATGAAGATCTATATCGGTAGAACCGTTATGACAACATACGTAATTCCCTTTGTCTATCGGTATGTTACTTGCTTGAGATTCGATCGTCGTTATCTTCATACCTAGTTCAATCTCGTTACCGGCAAGTCTCTTTACTCATTCTGTAATACATCACCTCATGACTAATTCCTTAGTATTTGCTTGCAAGCTTATGATGTGTATTACCGGAGGGCCCAGAGATACCTCTCCGATACTCGAAGTGACAAATCCTAATCTCGATCTATGCCAACTCAACAAACACCTTCGGAGATACCTGTAGAACATCTTCATAATCACCCAGTTATGTTGTGACCTTTGATAGCACATAAGGCATTCCTCCGGTATCCGAGAGTTGCATTATCTCATAGTCAAAGGAATATGTATTTGACATGAAGAAAGCAATAGCAATAAAACTGAACGATCATTATGCTAAGCTAATGGATGGGTCTTGTCCATCACATAATTCTTCTAATGATGTTGTCCCGTTATCAAATGACAACTCATGTATATGGTTATGAAAACTTTAACCATCTTTGATCAATGAGCTAGTCAAGTAGAGGCTCACTAGGGACACGGTGTTTGTTTATGTATTCACACATGTATTTAAGTTTCTGATCAATACAATTCTAGCATGAATTATAAACCTTTATCATGAATAAGGAAATATAAAATAACAACTTTATTATTGCCTCTAGGGCATATTTCCTTCAGCCTCCCACTTGCACTAGATTAATAATCTAGTTCACATCGTCATGTGATTAACACCCATAATTCACATCGCCATGTGACCAATACCCAATGAGTTTATTAGAGTCAATAATCTAGTTCACATCTCTATGTGATTAACACCCAAAGAGTACTAAGGTGTGATCATGTTTTGCTTGTGAGAGAGCTTTATTCAACGGGTCTGCCACATTCAGATCCGTATGTATTTCGCAAATTTCTATGTCTACAATGCTCTACATGGAGCTACTCTAGCTAATTGCTCCCACTTTCAATACGTATCCATATTGAGTCCCAGATTCATCTGGATTGGTGTAAAAGTTTGCATTGATGTAACTCTTTACAACAAGCTCTTTATCACCTCCATAACCGAGAAATATTTCCTTAGTCCTCTAAGGATAATTTTGACCGCTGTCTAGTGATCTATTCCTGGATCACTATTGTACCCCCTTGCCAAACTCATGGCAAGGTACACAACAGGTTTGGTACACAACATGACATACTTTATAGAACCTATGGCTGAGGCATAGGGAATGACTTTCATTGTCTCTCTATCTTCTGCAGTGATCGGGCTTTGAGTCTTACTCAACTTCTACAATACAGGCTAGAACTCCTTCTTTGACTGATCCATTTTGAACTCCTTCAAAATCTTGTCAAGGTATGTACTCATTGAAAATCTTATCAAGCGTCTTGATCTATCTCTATAGATCTTGATGCCCAATATGTAAGCAGCTTCACCAAGGTCTATTCATGTATCCTTTTATGCTATCCAGAAATTCTATATCATTTCCAATCAGTAATATGTCATCTACATATAATATTAGAAATGCTACAGAGCATCCACTCACTTTCTTGTAAATACAGGCTTCACCGTAAGTCTGTATAAAACCATATGCTTTGATCGCCTCATCAAAGCGTATATTCCAACTCCGAGATGCTTGCACCAGTCCATAGACTATCACCGCCCACAACTCTTTGTGTTCTACTCATGCATATTAACTACGCATAGACCTGGCTCATGATGCCACTGTTGGGAAATGTTGCATGGAAAACAAAAATTTTCTACGCACACGCAAGATCTATCAAGGAGATGCATATCAACAAGAGGGGGAGAGTGTGTCTACGTACCCTCGTAGACCTTAAGCGGAAGCATTTCACAACTCGGTTGATGTAGTTGCACTTTCTTCGCGATCCAACTGATCTAGTACCGAACGTACAACACCTTCGCGTTCAGCACACGTTCAGCTCGGTGACATCCCTCGCCTTCTTGATACAGCAAGACATCGAGGTAGTAGATGAGTTCCGTCAACACAACAGTGGGGTGACGGTGATGGTGAAGTTATCTCCGCAGGGCTTCGCCTAAGCACTACGAAAATATGACTAGGGGTGTAAACGGTGGAGAGGGGTGCCGCACACGACTAGGTAACTGTCTTGGGTATGCTAGGGCGCCCCCCCCATATA
>NC_041381.1:131210320-131216693 GCF_002162155.2 Triticum dicoccoides | reverse complement strand
CTTGGGGTCCTCCCAAGTGGCGTGCCCCCTGCCATATTTCGCAAGGGGGGGGGGGAGGGAGGAAAGAGGGGGGAGGGGGAAGGAAGGGGGAATCCTATTCCCTTTCTTTCCTCCTCCCCCTTTCCTTCTCCACCTTAGCCGGCTCATATGGGGGGCGCACCAGCCCCTTGTGGCTGGTGCGTTTCCCCTCTTGGACCATAAGGCCCATATCTTTTGCCGGGGTGCCCGGAACCCCTTCCGGTGATCCGATATCTACCCGATACCCTCCGGAACACTTCCGGTGTCCGAATACCATCGTCCTATATATCAATATTTACCTCTCGACCATTTCGAGACTCCTAGTCATGTCCGTGGTCTCATCTGGGACTCCGAACAACATTCGGTCACCAAATCACATAACTCATATAATACTATATCGCCATCGACCATTAAGCGTGCGAACCATACGGGTTTGAGAACTATGTAGACATGACAGAGACACCTCTCCGGTAAATAAAAAATAGAAGAACCTGGATGCCCATATTGGCTCCTACATATTCTACAAAGATCTATATTGGTCGAACCGTTATGACAACATACGTAATTCCCTTTGTCTATCAGTATGTTGCTTGCCCGAGATTCAATCGTCGGTATCTTCATACCTAATTCAATCTCGTTACTGGCAAGTCTCTTTACTCGTTCCGTAATACATCACCTCATGACTAACTCCTTAGTTGTTTGCTTGCAAGCTTATGATGTGTATTACCGAGAGGGCCCAGAGATACCTCTCTGATACTCGGAGTGACAAATCCTAATCTCGATCTATGCCAACTCAACAAACACCTTCGGAGATACTTGTAGAGCGTGTTTATAATCACCCAGTTACATTGTGATGTTTGATAGCACACAAGGCATTCCTCTGGTATCCGAGAGTTGTATAATCTCATAGTCGAAGGAATATGTATTTGACATGAAGAAAGAAATAGCAATAAAACTGAACGATCATTATGTTAAGCTAACAGATGGGTCTTGTCCATCACATCATTCTCCTAATGATGTGATCCTGTTATCAAATGACAACTCATGTATATGGTTAGGAAACCTTAACCATCTTTGATCAATGAGCTAGTCAAGTAGAGGCTCACTAGGACACAGTGTTTGTTTATGTATTCACACATGTATTTAAGTTTCCGATCAATACAATTCTAGCATGAATAATAAACCTTTATCACGAATAAGGAAATATAAAACAACTACTTTATAATTGCCTCCAGGGCATATTTCCTTCGCCGGCCTCATCCACTTCCAACATCCATCCACATCTGGCCACGCGGTGCTCCCTCGCCGGCGACCAGAAAACCTAGCAAGACCAAACCCTAGCCACCATGGGGTTTTTTGATGGGAAGGGGAAGGGGAAGCTCAACGCCAGCATGAGCTCTTCCCACGGGCTTCCTCCTTCTTCACCGCTGCCTGCTAGACATGGCTCGCCACCGGAGTGGGATCGTTTGTACATACCAGTCCACCAAGCGGGGTGGCACTGGCAGTACTGCCGACCACTGCAGTATCCATATGTCAAGCTAGAGGATGGTTGGCATTTGGATCTGCAACGGATCCCCATTCCTGCAGTGCCGCGCACGGCGTGGGCGCATGACGAGGAGGTTTGCCGGCGTCATGAGGTCCTCACTGCGGAGCAGTAGCCGATGCGTGCCTACGCCCCAGACTTCCCCAACTGGGAGCGCTGGTTTGTTCTAGAGCATGAGGAGGAGTGCTGCCGGGGCGTCAACGATGTTCCTCCTCCGCCGCTCGATGTTCTGCCGGAGGAGGAGGATGAAGAGGTGGCGTACCAAGCCATCCTCGAGATTGCTCTACAGCATGCGCTGGAGGCGAGCATGATCGAGGAGGAGGCCTAATGGGATGGCTGGAGCATGTGATGACCCACAAGTATTGGGGATCTAGCGTTGTCCTTTCGATAAGTAAGAGTGTCAAACCCAACGAGGAGCAGAAGGAAATGACAAGTGGTTTTCAGTAAGGTATTCTCTGAAAGCACTAAAATTATCGGTAACAGATAGTTTTGTGATAAGATAATTCACAACGGGTAACAAGTAACAAAGTAACTAAGGTGCATCAAGGTGGCCCAATCCATTTTGTAGCAAAGGACAAGCCTGGACAAATTCTTATATAAAGCAAAGCGCTCCCTAGGACACATGGGAATTACTGTCAAGCTAGTTTTAATCATACTCATATGATTCATGTTCGTTACTTTGATAATTTGATATGTGGGTCGACCGATGCTTGGGTACTGCCCTTCCTTGGACAAGCATCCCACTTATGATTAACCCCTCTCGCAAGCATCCACAACTACGAAAGAAGAATTAAGGTAAACCTAATCATAGCGTGAAACATATGGATCCAAATCAGCCCCTTACAAAGCAACGCATAAACTAGGGTTTAAGCTTCTATCACTCTAGCAACCCATCGTCTACTTATTACTTCCCAATGCCTTCCCCTAGGCCCAAACAATGGTGAAGTGTCATGTAGTCGACGTTCACATAACACCACTAGAGGAGAGACAACATACATCTCATCAAAATATCGAACGAATACCAAATTCACATGATTACTTATAACAAGACTTCTCCCATGTCCTCAGGAACAAACGTAACTACTCACAAATCATATTCAAGTTCATAATCAGAGGGGTATTGAATAGAATTAAGGATCTGAACATATGATCTTCCACCGAATAAACCAACTAGCATCAACTACAAGGAGTAATCAACACTACTAGCAGCCCACATGTACCAATATGAGGTTTTGAGACAAAGCTCGGATACAAGAGATGAACTAGGGTTTGAGAGGAGATGGTGCTGGTGAAGACGTTGATGGAGATTGACCCCCTCTCGATGAGAGGATGATGGTGATGACGATGGCGATGATTTCCCCCTCCCGGAGGGATGTTTCCCCGGTAGAACAGCTCCGCCGGAGCCCTAGATTGGTTCTTCCTCGAGTCGGCGGCGCTTCGTCCCGAAAGCTTCCTTATGATTTTTTCCAGGGCAAAAGACACAATATAGCAGAAGATGGGCATCGGGGGCCTGCCAGGTGGGCCATGAGGTAGGGGGGCGTGCCCGGGGGGTAGGGCACGCCCTACACCCTCGTGGGTGCTGGGTGGCCCCCTCCGGTGCTTTCTCCACCCAATATTTTTTCCAAAACTGACTTTCGTGGAGTTTCAGGACTTTTGGAGTTGTGCAGAATATGTCTCTAATATTTGCTCCTTTTCCAGCCCAGAATTCCAGCTGCCGACATTCTCCCTCTTCGTGTAAACCTTATAAAATAAGAGAGAAAAGGCATAAGTATTGTGACATAATGTGCAGTAACAACCCATAATGCAATAAATATTGATATAAAAGCATGATGCAAAATGGACGTACCAGCATGCCCTTGCCTTGTCACCTACAGGGGACTTCGTCCATGCCCCGCTCTTTGTCCCGCCTCTGCCACCGTCCCCGCTGCCCACCATCAAGCCCAAGGCGGAGCCAGAGCCACGCTGACGTATAAGCGCTCCCCACCTCCGCCCACTTGGTCGGAGGAGTCCTACACATGGACTGGCAAGCTCCGCGAGTGGGTGAGCGCACCTCCGGTCCACTACGCCGTGATGTCGGAGGAGGAGGCGGCTCACCTTGAGTGCTGGAAGGTGCACTGGCTCACCGAGGAGGAGGCCGACAGCCAGTGGTAGATGCACTGGGAGCAGGAGGAGGAGGCGCTGCTGTGGGAGTCCTGGACTAGGGGGTCCTCGGGCGTCCGGTCTATTGGATATGGCCGGACTGATGGGCCGTCAATACAGAAGATCACCTCTCTTGTCCGGTAGGGACTCCCGTATGCGTGGATGGCAAGTATAGGTGTCCGGATATGTTATTCCTTTCTGTAAAACCGACTTTGTACAACCCTAAGCCCCTCTGGGTGTCTATATAAACCGGAGGGTAGATCGGAGGCAGGATTTGAACATTGTTAGGCTAGCTAATCTAGGGTTAGCTAACTCGATCTCGTGGTTGATCAACTCTTGTAACCCCTATACCCTTCGAATATAATCAAGCAGGAGTAGGGTTTTACCTCCATTAAGAGGGCCCGAACCTGGGTAAACTTCATGTCCTTTGTTCATAGTTACCATCGGTCTTCAGACATACAACTTGCCCCCCTACCCGAGATCAGCCGGTTTTGACACCGACATTGGTGCTTTCATTGAGAGCTCCGCTTTATCATCGACATAAGGACCGATGGCTCGCCTCTTCATCAACAATGATGCTGCATCCAGGGAAACCTTTCGCCCCGGACAGGTCTTTGTGTTCGGTGGCTTTGTGCTAAAGTAACAATCTATTCACAATGTAAAGTATGAATCAGAAACTTCATGGAAAACCAGCAAACTATAATCTCAGTCATTGAAGCAATTGCAATTTATCATAACATCAGAAAGAGTCAATATAAGAGCTTTTCATCAAGTCCACATACTCAACTATCATTTAGTCTTTCACAATTGCTAACACTCACACGATACTTATGGGTATGAAGTTTCAATCGGACACAGAGAAAGATAGAGGCTTATAGTTTTGCCTCCCAACCTTTTACCTCAAGGGTAATGTCAATAATAATAATTTATGAAAACCTACATCCGAGTGGATATATATATTAGGATCTTTCCAACAGATAGTGCTTGCCAAAGGATAGTGTAAAAAGGGAAGGTGAAGATCACCATGACTCTTGTATAAGGGTAGAAGGTAAAAATAAAAGATATGCCCTTCACAGAGGGAAGCAGAGGTTGTCATGCGCTTTTATGGTTGGATGCACAAAATCTTAATGCAAAAGAATGTCACTTTATATTGCCACTTGTGATAGGGACCTTTATTATGCAGTCTGTCGCTTTTATTTCTTCCATATCACAAGCTTTTATAAAGCTTATTTTCTTCGCACTAATAGATCATACATATTTAGAGAGCAATTTTTATTGCTTGCACCGATGAAAACTTACTTGAAGGATCTTACTCAATCCATAGGTAGGTATGGTGGACTCTCATGGCAAAACTGGGTTTAGGGATGTTTGGAAGCACAAGTAGTATCTCTACTTGGTGCGAAGAATTTGGCTAGCATGAGGGGGAAAGGCAAGCTCAACATGTTCGATTATCCATGACAATATAACTATTCGGATATAAGAAACATAACCCATTACATTGGCTTCCTTTTCCAATATCAACTTTTTAGCATGTCATATTTTAATGAGTGCTCACAATCGTAAAAGATGTCCAAGATAGTGTATTTATATGTGAAAACCTCTCTTTATTTATTACTTCCAATTAATTGCAACGATGACCAAAACTATGTTTGTCAACTCTCAACAACTTTTATTCATCATACTCTTTATATGTAAAGTCATTACTCTCCATAAGATCAATATGATCTTTTTATTTTCTTTTTATTCTTTCTTTTTATTTCCTCAAGATCATATATAGCAAGACAGCAAATCCCTCAACTCAAAACTAATCTTTATTATATATATAGCTCACAGACTCGATTACATAGATAGAGATCAAAACAAAACTCAAATCTAGATCAAACTAAAACTTTATTCTACTAGAGCAAGATATAACCAAAAGGATCAAACTAAGAAAAATGATAAAGATAGAAGTGTGATGGTGATACGATGCCGGGGCACCTCCCCCAAGCTTGGCAGTTGGCAAGGGGAGTGCCCATACCCATGTGTTTATGTCTCTTTATTCAGAGGTGGTGATGATGGAGTGTCGCACATCGAGCGTAGGAGATGCTCCAAATTGAGGATAATGCCCTTAAGTGCGGTGATATGCTCTTGCAACAAAATATTTCCACGTGTGAGATACTTGTTTTGTATGCAAACTATTTCAATCATCTTGAAAGCTTCAATTTTAGTAGAGATGAGATGATTGTAGTAAGGTTGAAAGACGCCTTCTTCTTCTACTGCCAGAACTTGCTCTTCTGTGGCTTCCTTGATTCTGTTGCCTTGATTTCCCCGATTTCTTCTCGCTTCGTCTCTATCTTCATTAGCCAAGCATCGTTGCCCACATTGTTGGAGGAGGGGGACGACATGATGCCTGACCTTGAGAAACTCTGGCAGAAAATAGCTTAGAATGAAAACAGAAGATTTTGTCGTGGTATGGTGGTCAAAACCTTCGGTATATTATATAATGAATTTTTACCGACCAAAAGAAGTATCATGCAAGAAAACAGAGTCCGGAGGGCACACAAGGTGGCCACGAGCCAGGGGTGCGCCCAGGGGGTAGGGTGCGCCCTCCACCCTCGTGGATGCCTTGTGTCTCTTTTGGACTACTTTTGATTTTCCAAAGTTTTTAAATATTTCAAAAAGGAGAAAAAA
>NC_041381.1:131207865-131209484 GCF_002162155.2 Triticum dicoccoides | reverse complement strand
ATGCAGTTCTATAGGTCCATAATGCATCATCAAGTTTCTTGGACCAATTCTTTCTAGATCTATTAACAGTCTTTTGCAAGACCAATTTAATCTCTCTATTATTCAATTCTACTTGACCACTAAACTAAGGGTGGTATGGAGATGCAATTCTATGATTAACATCATACTTAGCAAGCATTTTACGAAAATCACCATGAATAAAATGTGAAGCACCATCAGTCATTAAATATCGAGGGACTCCAAACCTCGGGAAAATATCTTCTTTAAGAATCTAAATAGAGGTGTTATGATCAGCACTACTAGTTGGAATAGCTTCCACCCACTTAGTAATGTAATCAATAGCAACTAAAATATGTGTATACCCATTAGAGGAAGGAAAAGGTCCCATATAATCAAAGCCCCAAACATCAAATGGTTCAATAACAAGTGAATAGTTCATAGGCATTTCTTGACGTCTACTAATATTACCAATTCTTTGACATTCATCACAAGACAAGACAAACTTACGTGCATCTTTGAAGAGAGTAGGCCAATAAAAACCAGATTGCAATACCTTATGTGCAGTTCTATCTCCAGCGTGGCGTCCTCCGTAAGCCTCAGAGTGACACTTGCGTAGGATCTGTTCCTATTCATGCTCAGGTACACAACGCCTCATAACACCATCTTCTCCTTTATAAAGGTGTGTGTCATCCCAAAAGTAATGTCTTAAATCATAGAAAAACTTTTTCTTTTGCTGGTATGTGAAACTAGGTGGTATAAATTTAGCAACAATGTAATTAGCATAATCAGCATACCATGGAGCAGTACGAGAAGCATATATGACAGCTAATTGTTCATCAGGAAAGCTATCATCAATAGGTAGTGGGTCATCAAGAACATTTTCTAACCTAGACAAGTTGTCTGCAATGGAGTTCTCAGCTCCCTTTCTATCAATAATATGCAAATAAAATTCTTGTAGCAAGAGAACCCATCTAATAAGTCTAGGTTTAGCATCTTTCTTTTCCATAAGGTATTTAATAGCAGCATGATTAGTGTGAACAATTACTTTGGAATCAATGATATAAGGTTTGAACTTATCACATGCAAACCCAACTGCTAAAAATTATTTTTCAGTAGTAGCATAATTTCTCTGGGCACTGTCTAGAGTTTTACTAGCATATTGGATAACATTTAATTTCTTATCAACTCTTTGTCCTAGAACAGCACCTACAACATAATCACTAGCATCACACATAATTTCAAATGGTAAATTCCAATCAGGTGGCTGAACAATAGGTGCAGAAATCAAGGCTTTCTTAAGTATTTCAAATGCTTCTACACAATTGATACGTCTCCAACGTATCTACAATTTTTGATTGTTCCATGCTATTATATTATCCATCTTGGATGTTTTATATGCATTTATATGCTATTTTATATGATCTTTGGGACTAACCTATTAACCTAGAGCCTAGTGCCAGTTTCTGGTTTTCCTTGTTTTTGAGTTTTACAGAAAAGGAATACCAAACGGAGTCCAATTGATGTGCCAATTTTTGATGATTTTTTATTGACCAAAAGAAGCCCCCGAAGTAAAATAGTTATGCCAGAAGAGTCCCGAGCCATCCATGTGGGTGGAGGGC
>NC_041381.1:131204021-131205995 GCF_002162155.2 Triticum dicoccoides | reverse complement strand
AAAAAAAGGAATTGAGGGTGCCTCATATGCTTCATCTTTTTAATGTCTTTCGTGAAAATAAGGATTCCGATAATTGTGCCAAAGTGTTAGAAGAAGAATGCATTAAAATGTTTGGCACTAAACCTTTGAATGATGAGCATGATTGCAATGTTATTAGTATGAATTCCTTGAATATCCATGATGCTAATGATATGCAAATCCAGAAGCTTGGGGATGCTATGTATGATGAATATGCTATTTTTTGTCCCTCAAGTTTTGTTGAGCAAATTTATTTTGATGATAGCATGCCTCCTATCTATGATGATTATATTGATGAAAGTGGGTTCGGCAGAGTGTCAAATTTAGGAAGTAATGATCCCACTATTTTGGAGGATGTTGAATCTTATTGTGATAATTATGAAAGTGTATTTGGAGAGGTCATAACTTTATTTAGTGATGAATCCACTATTTCGAAAGAGGTTCCAATTGATTATGAGAACAAAGTTCCTATCTATGATGATTATTGTGATGACATGTATGCTATAAAGAATAATGATAACCATGAAACTTGTCATCTTGATTTTAGTTTTCAATTGGATTATGCCTCACATGATAGTTATTTTGTTGAGTTTGCTCCCACTATTCCGAATGAGAAGAAATTTGCGTATGTGGAGAGTAATAAAATTTCTATGCTTGTGCATCATGAAAATAATGCTTTATGTGATAGTTTTATTGTTGAATTCATTTATGATGCTACTGAAAATTATTATGAGTGAGGAATATATGCTTGTAGGAATTGCAATAATATCAAGTTTCCTCTCTATGTGTTGAAAATCTTGAAGCTATGCTCGTTTTGCCTTCCTATGCTAGTTGATTCTTGTTCCCATAAGTTGTTTCCTAACAAAATCCCTAGGCATACTAAGTGAGTTAGGCTTAAATGTGCTAGTCATATTCTTCATGATGCTCCCATTATGTTTCAATTCTTATCTTTCAAGTGGGCATCATTGAAATCATCATGCCTAGCTAAAAAGGCATTAAAGAAAAGTGCTTGTTGGGAGACAACCCAATATTTAACCTTACTGTTTTTGTGTGTTCACATGATTATTCTACTTTAGTAATCATGTTTTATAGCTTTTGTTTCAATAAAGTGCCAAGTAGAACCTTTGGGAAGACTTTGGTGAAAGTTAATCTGATCTTCCTGTAAAAAACAGAAACTTTGTGCTCACGAGATTAGTTGTAATTTTTATATAAGAGTGATTTTGAGTTGATTCTTTTTTCAGAAGATTAATAGACAAATTACTCACGTCCACCAATTTATTTCAGAATTTTTGGAGTTACAGAAGTATTCGAGAGTTACAGATTACTACAGACTGTTCTGTTTTTGACAGATTCTGTTTTCTATGTGTTGTTTGCTTATTTTGACGAATCTATGAGTAGTATCAGAGGGTATGAACCCATGGAGAAGTTGTAATACAGTATATATTACACCAATATGAATTTGGAATGAGTTCACAATAGTACATAAGTGGTGATTTATTTTCTTATACTAATGGAGCTTACAGGTTTTCTGTTAAGTTTTGTGTGGTGAAGTTTTCAAGTTTTCAGTAAAGATTCGATGGACTATGGAACAAGGAGTGGCAAGAGACTAAGCTTGGGGATGCCCAAGGCACCCGAAGGTAATATTCAAGGACAACCAAGAGCCTAAGCTTGGGGATTCCCCGGATGGCATCCCCTCTTTCGTCTTCGTTCATCGGCAACTTTACTTGGAGCTATATTTTTATTCACCACATGATATGTGTTTTGCTTGGAGTGTCATTTTAGTTTATTTTGTTTTGCTTGCTGTTTGAATAATATACCAATATCTGAAATTCTTAATGTTAGAGAGTCTTCACATAGTTGCACAATTATTCGACTACTATTTGATCTTACTTATATCTTTTTGGAGTAGTTTATCATTTGCTCTAGTGCTTCACTTATATCTTTTTAGAGCACGAC
>NC_041381.1:131198792-131204011 GCF_002162155.2 Triticum dicoccoides | reverse complement strand
CAACTTTCACCGATACCATACACCCACCATATACCTTCCTCAAAACAGCAACCATACCTACCTATTATGGCATTTCCATAGCCATTCCGAGATATATTGCCATGCAACTTTCCACCATTCCGTTTATTATGACACGCTCCATCATTGTCATATTGCTTTGCATGATCATGTAGTTGACATTGTATTTGTGGCAAAGCCACCATTCATAATTTTTTCATACATGTCCCTCTTTATTCATTGCACATCCCGGTACACCGCCAGAGGGATTCACATAGAGTCATATTTTGTTCTAAGAATTGAGTTGTAATTCTTGAGTTGTAAGTAAATAAAAGTGTGATGATCATCATTATTAGATCATTGTCCCAGTGAGGAAAGGATGATGGAGACTATGATTCCCCCACAAGTCGGGATGAGACTCCGGACGAAAAAAATTAAAAATAATTAAAAAAAGAGGCCGTAAAAAAAAGAGAAGGCCCAAATAAAAAAATAAAAAAATGAGAGAAAAGAGAGAAGGGGCAATGCTACTATCCTTTTACCACACTTGTGCTTCAAAGTAGCACCATGATTTTCATGATAGAGAGTCTCCTATGTTGTCACTTTCATTTACTAGTGGGAATTTTCATTATAGAACTCGGCTTGTATATTCCAATGGCCGGCTTCTCAAAATGCCCTAGGTCTTCGTGAGCAAGCGAGTTGGATGCGCACCCACTTAGTTTCTTTTTGAGATTTCATACACTTATAGCTCTAGTGCATCCATTGCATGGTGATCCCTACCCACTCACATTGATATCTATTGATGGGCATCTACATAGCCCATTGATATGCCTAGTTGATGTGAGACTATCTTCTACCTTTTGTCTTCTCCACAACCACCATTCTATTCCACCTATAGTGCTATGTCCATGGCTCAGAGGCCTAGAAATTTTAGAGAAGCCTTTAATAAAACTCCTATAAAAACTAGCATGACCAAGGAGACTTCTTATACCTTTGATGTTCTTAGGACACGACATCTTTTCAATAGTGTCTACTTTAGCTTTATCAACTTCAATACCTCTTTCAGAAATCTTATGCCCCAAGACAATACCTTCATTAAGCATAAAGTGGCACTTCTCCCAATTCAAGACGAGATTAGTTTTTTCACATCTTTGCAAAACTCGATCAAGGTTGCTTAAGAAATCATCAAAAGAAGTTCCGTAAATGGAGAAATTATCCATGAAAACCTCAACAATCTTTTCACAGAAGCCAGAGAATATAGCAGTCATACATCTTTGAAAGGTAGCATGTGCATTGCATAAACCAAAAGTCATACACCTATAAGCAAAGGTACTGAAAGGGCAAGTAAAAGTGGTCTTTTCCTGATCCTCTTTTGACACAGGTATTTGAGAGAAACCAGAATAACCATCTAGAAAGCAAAAATGTGTATGTTTGGATAATCTTTCTAGCATTAGATCAATAAAAGGTAGAGGGTAATGATATTTTCTAGTAGCTTTATGTAATTTGCGGAAATCAATTACCATTCTATAACCTGTAACAATTCCTTGTGGGATCAATTCATCCTTATCATTAGGAACAACAATGGACAAGACTTACCCACTGACTATCAGCAACATGATAAATTATACCTGCCTCCAGAAGCTTTAGTATTTCATTTCTTACCACTTCTTTCATCTTAGGGTTTAATCTTCATTGATGATCAACGACTGGTTTAGCATCTTTCTCCAATTTTATTTTGTGCTGGCATAGAGTGGGACTAATGTGTCAGATTTAGGGTTCCGCAAAACCCTTGAGGTTTGAACACTAGGGTGCGCACAAAGATTTCCCCCTACCGAATCTCGCCCTCAGCCTCGCCGTGATCTCTAAGCTTAGCTCGACGAACTCACAACACAAGAGACACAAGATTTATACTGGTTCGGGCCACTGTTGTGGTGTAATACCCTACTCTAGTGTGGTGGTGGTGGATTGCCTCTTGGTCTGATGATGAATAGTACAAGGGAAGAACAGCCTCCTGAGGAGAGGTGTTCTTGTGCTTGGCGGGTGTGAGGATGAACTGAGTTTGTTTCCGTCTGTCCGTCCCTTTTCTACTGCGGTGGCTAGTCCTATTTATAGAGGCCCTGGTCCTCTCCCCAAATATTGAGCGGGAAGGGATCCAACAATGGCCAATTTGAAAGGGGACAACTAGTACAAGCTATGCTGACTAAAGGTGGTCTTTGCCTGTCAAAGGCGTTGGTGGTGACATCGTCTTGGGCTCCACGATGACCTCCGTCCTGCCATCCTGCTAGTCTTGGTCTTGTTGCACCGACATGGAAACCTTTGCCTGATGCCTCGGTTGTCGTGGAATTGTCACGTCAGATGTCCTAGTGAAAGGACTTAGTCGCGGAGCCATCGCAACTAGGAAGCTTAAAGGGGTTAATCGGGACAAAGGACATGGGGTTTATACTGGTTTGGCCCCATACGGTGAAGGTAAAAGCCTACGATCCAGTTTTGAGTGGGGTTGCTTATGACTCGATTACTAGGGAGCGGAATCGCTTTACCTAGCTCTCGATCAGATGTTACTTGCCCTGAACCGCCGCCGGGTCGTCCCTTTATATGCAGAGGTCGATGCCCAGCGGTTCACGGAGTCCCGGCCGGCTCATAAACAGTGTCCGGCTCGGTCTCTAACTATTCTTACCTTACAATACAAGTCATATACATATGGTGGTTTATCTCTACGGGCCATGAGTTGCCTCTAGGCTTTGGGCACTTAACTGAACCGCCATCTTCAACCTTGGTCTTGGGCTTCAAGAGTACTCATAGGTATAACCCGGCCCCTCCTAGGCGGGTCATACCTAATAGTTATATCCCCAACATTAGGTCCCACATAGATTTGTGCTGGTTCATGTCAATCTTCAACACTTAAGAAAAAATCTTCTGTCCATTGCTCGTATAAAACTTCTGTAACCCGCCATGACGTCATCTTTTGGATTCGTGGTAACCCGCCATGACGTCATCCGCCATTAAACGCATGTTTTGCCCAACGTACCTCAACCGATCTTTATCTTAATGACCATCCCGAAAATCGAGGCGTCCGTGTATCTGGATAATCATGTTTTTGGCCTCCACGTTTTTCGTGCCCACTTATCAGTCTTCCCTTATAAATAGGCACGACTAGATCTCTTCTCATTCTCCCCTTTCCTCATCTTCTTCCTTTCGCGCCCCTACTGCCGCTCGAGCTCCACCGCCGCTGCAACGCACCTCGTCTTCGTCGACCTTGGTCGCTGCATCGACCTGAATCAGTCAAGAGAATGGCGGCGCCCCTCTGCAGTAGATCTGCTGCTGTAAGTCTTCTCCTTCCTGCACCTTAAGATCTGCATTAGGGTTTGTGGGTTCCTGTGTTCTTCATAGTTCATCACAGTATCTTCATAGTTCTTCCTCTGCAGCTTCATTTGATCCAAGAGTAATATGGAACTTTATGCGGTAGTTGTTTTGCGTCCATTTTTGATACTAGTAGATCCCTTTTTATCGCAAAGAAGCCTCATTGGAACCCATGAACTCCTCTGTTCTTCCTTTTTAGGTCTAGAATATTTTCTTTTCTGACCAACCATTTGATCCAAAATAGTAGCTGCAGTTTGTGAAACTTATTTATGCAACACTTAGGAAAAAACCTGTCTTTGTTAGATCCACCTAGCCATGGCGACTCCCATCACCGGCTTAAAAGGCAATGCTCAATTGATAACCCTGACTGCCCATGGCGGCTTTAAATAACTTAACTGCTTATGACGCTCATGGCGGCTTAAATAATCTGATATAATTAGCCTTATACCATTAGGCCCCTTTTATAAGCCGCCATGTGACCAATACCCAATGAGTTTATTAGAGTCAATAATCTAGTTCACATCTCTATGTGATTAACACCCAAAGAGTACTAAGGTGTGATCATGTTTTGCTTGTGAGAGAGCTTTATTCAACGGGTCTGCCACATTCAGATCCGTATGTATTTCGCAAATTTCTATGTCTACAATGCTCTACATGGAGCTACTCTAGCTAATTGCTCCCACTTTCAATACGTATCCATATTGAGTCCCAGATTCATCTGGATTGGTGTAAAAGTTTGCATTGATGTAACTCTTTACAACAAGCTCTTTATCACCTCCATAACCGAGAAATATTTCCTTAGTCCTCTAAGGATAATTTTGACCGCTGTCTAGTGATCTATTCCTGGATCACTATTGTACCCCCTTGCCAAACTCATGGCAAGGTACACAACAGGTTTGGTACACAACATGACATACTTTATAGAACCTATGGCTGAGGCATAGGGAATGACTTTCATTGTCTCTCTATCTTCTGCAGTGATCGGGCTTTGAGTCTTACTCAACTTCTACAATACAGGCTAGAACTCCTTCTTTGACTGATCCATTTTGAACTCCTTCAAAATCTTGTCAAGGTATGTACTCATTGAAAATCTTATCAAGCGTCTTGATCTATCTCTATAGATCTTGATGCCCAATATGTAAGCAGCTTCACCAAGGTCTATTCATGTATCCTTTTATGCTATCCAGAAATTCTATATCATTTCCAATCAGTAATATGTCATCTACATATAATATTAGAAATGCTACAGAGCATCCACTCACTTTCTTGTAAATACAGGCTTCACCGTAAGTCTGTATAAAACCATATGCTTTGATCGCCTCATCAAAGCGTATATTCCAACTCCGAGATGCTTGCACCAGTCCATAGACTATCACCGCCCACAACTCTTTGTGTTCTACTCATGCATATTAACTACGCATAGACCTGGCTCATGATGCCACTGTTGGGAACTGTTGCATGGAAAACAAAAATTTTCTACGCACACGCAAGATCTATCAAGGAGATGCATATCAACAAGAGGGGGAGAGTGTGTCTACGTACCCTCGTAGACCTTAAGCGGAAGCATTTCACAACTCGGTTGATGTAGTTGCACTTTCTTCGCGATCCAACTGATCTAGTACCGAATGTACAACACCTTCGCGTTCAGCACACATTCAGCTCGGTGACATCCCTCGCCTTCTTGATACAGCAAGACATCGAGGTAGTAGATGAGTTCTGTCAACACAACAGTGGGGTGACGGTGATGGTGAAGTTATCTCCGCAGGGCTTCGCCTAAGCACTACGAAAATATGACTAGGGGTGTAAACGGTGGAGAGGGGTGCCGCACACGACTAGGTAACTGTCTTGGGTATGCTAGGGCGCCCCCC